>NW_019396577.1:0-55153 GCF_000591075.1 Eurytemora carolleeae | reverse complement strand
GCGCGCGCGCGCGCACTTTTGCTCAGATTCCTTCAAAACCAAAAAATGCACATAATATACATAATTCTGAGTTTGCATGCAAAAAATCAGCCTCCTACGACAATTCTAAGTTATGTTTAACCACTGTTTAAATTTTCCGGAGAGTAATACGTTTTGTGCCCCCCCCCCCTTTTAAAAGTAGGATATTGATTTGCTGAATTTAATTTTATAATTTTCCTTCCAAAACTCATTTATTTTTCGCAAAATATTAAATCAAGCTAAAATATACACGAAAAATCTGATTTTTGAAAAAAGGTTGATTAGTTTCTTTTAAAGATTTATACCCCTGCCTTTTAATTTATTTAGAAGAAAAAAATCCAAACTTGAAGGCGAGTAATCCAAAATATAGCTGTGATCTTTATAACAAGAGGATATGTGATATAAAATAAAGATAAAATTAATAACCGTTTTTCAATGTCTATAAAATGCAGATCTAATTGGCTGAGTGTAAACAAAAATAAACAAAAACGTAATTTTCTTTTTAAAATAAGAAGTTAAAATTCAAATTGTAAATTTAGATTGTTTCCACAAACAAATAGAAGAAGAAATTACTCGTTAATCTTGCTTTTGTTAACGAAATTAGAAAAAAAATTTTAGCTGGGACAAAAGAAACGTCAAAATAAAGGGAACGAGAGTTGTGCTCAAGCACTTATTTATCCTTTAAACTATCCTAAAAAGAAGAATTCCAAAACTTCTAGTTCCTCCTTGCTTTTAAACGTTTCAAAGACAGGCCTCTAAAAATGCAATACAGGTTTGTAAATTCATTTCAGAAGTTTGCAGATGTGACAGAACAGTTTCGTAGATGTCTAAAGTGCAAAGTGGATTTCTAAAATTCTATAATTCCAGTTTGAGGCGACAAGGGCGGATTCAGAATTTAAGATATAGGGGAATATATTCGCGAGAAGGACAAAAAAATCTTCCCCCCTTCCCTNTTTTCAACAAACTTATTATTAATTATTTTGTATTATTGAAGGGTTAGGTTAGGTTAAGACTATTTCTGGGCCGAGGGCTGCGGCTAGGACAGGCAAAGAGGCCAACGCCGCGGTTGGGACTGGCTAGAGGGCCGGGCACTGCGGCCACAAGGCCGATTATATCCATGCGTTACATATGAGATCCGTGTACAAAATCAATAGGGTTGGGGGTCCAAAATTCGTTCTCTTGGAAATTACTAGTATTTCTCTTGGGAGGGGGGGGGGCACTTTAACCCCCTAACAGCACATATCTTTACCTGGTCTTTAGTAGCTTTATCCGCTTTAAGTTTCCGAACAATATCTCCTTGCTCTTTAATCTTTAACTCAAGAGCTTCAGACATTTTTAAAAGTTCAATCTTATATTATTAATCTGAAAATTATTATTGTCAATAAGTTATTCCATACTTCGCATCAAGAAACATATTTAACGATTATTCGACATATTTAAAATTTCAACGACGTAATAGCACTTTTTTATTAGAAAGTCGATTGTCAGTGTCGATACTCGTTCCATGTGACAACACGACTGATGCAATATTTTAATATTAAAGATATTCAGCGGCATAGGCGAAGTGAAAGTTACAATAAGACGACATTCAAAAATGGTGTCTTATCGATGGTGTCTGCCGTATTTTTCGACCTACACAAATCCGCTATACTACACATCTGACCTACTAGAACGTGGTTTTACAGCTACTGATTGCGCCCGGCCCCTAGCCTTTCCTAGCCGCGGCAAGTATCAATTGTATCTTTACACATATGCTGTTAAGCATACATTTCAATTAAGGATGGTTGGTTAATATAGACATTTTTCGGGCCGAGTGGCGAGCAAAGTGACCAGGACAGCTGCAGTAGCGAAAATGTCACTCCCCCCTATAGCGTACATTCCGTGGGAGAGGGGTTAGTAGTTTTATTCCCCCCCCCCTCTGAGCATCCCCGTATGTATGGGATTCTTTTTCTTTCACATTAAGTAGCAAATGCACAATTGATGGACACATGTATGAACGGTATCAAAGTATCAGACCTTAAACATGATATATCACATTTTTTTTTTGGGGGGGGGGGCAGTTTATATCCATAGTACTCCATGATACCACAGAAAACTACATCGACTATTTCATATTAGAATAACAGGGTCCTACTCCTATTTCTTCGTGGACTAATTTAGGACAAGTTTATCGACAATATATTGCATATAAATGCAATTCAACAACTTTGTAAAATCTGTAACACATAATTTAGATTTTGTTCTATTTTATTTTTATTTTTTTTCATCATAACATTACTTTCGAACTTTTACTCTAAAAATATGGTTTTTGAAATTTTAATTGTATCACAGAACAACCGAGAACGATGAAGAGTAAATGAGAAATATGCTTTTCAAAATTTTTAAATTAATTTAAGAATTAAACTTTCTCAGAAAAGAGGCAAAAAAGTTATCTACAAATTATGTATTAACACGGGAAGCACTGTTTTGATAATGTTTGTATGATCTGGAGTCTGGAAGGACTGTAGAGTGTAGCGATCTATAATCAATCATTAATGCATTGATCACAGATTGTACAGATCAATTATGAAACTCAACTTTTGGTTTTAAGATCTGTTGATTAAAACTTTTTTCGCATTTGTCTCCAAATTCACTTAATCTATTTTATATTTTAAAGGAACTGTTCTTGAAATTTTTGTCTAGTTCTTCACTACTCAATTGGGTTAGAGCTCGATATGATCGTAGGACATGCTCATGAACCCCTTGTCCTGCCAGGGGAAGATGTTGCAGGACTTGTCCTTAGTTTTGTACTGAACCATGCAATCATTTCCGTTTCCTCCGTCCCAGGAATTTTTCAATATTGCATCATCGCTCTATACGATATTGTACGCGAATAATAATAATGATAAACAATCAGCCTTAATCCCGTATAAGTTGTACGTCATGTTCAGACAATACATGCTTTAAAATAATTTTAAAAGTTATATGTTTAACCTGAACCTAAAAACTTTGCGACCCCTTACCTCCCAATCAATTTAGTAACAACAATTACAACAAAATGTTGATCGTAAATACACGGAATAATAAATACTTTTATTTTACAAAAGGTTCAGACATTCCTGGTCATAGCGCTGCGGATGGGATAGTCAAAGGTACCGAGCATTAAGCCACTACGATATTAGATTTACACAAACAAAGTCACAATAAGTTTATAATATTATTGTATCTAACCTTGGATATATTTATAAAGTTTCTACAAGTTATATTTCTTTATTTAGAAGGGAGTGCAGTATTTCGGGACAAAATATATAATATAAATAGTTCTAGTTTCCACTTTCTGCTTTTGATGATCATAAAGTTATAGTTCTTAAAAAGCATTACCCTATAAAAACAATATTATAGGATTGAAGTATCCGACGTTGCCCGTGGAATAAAAAAAATCGAATTTTGCCAGTGGTATTTCAAAGTTCCCTCAAAAAATGTCATATATAATAANCCCCCCCCCCCAGCAACTCATGAGTGTCCACAAAAAAAATTCAGCTCATTCGGTTCAGCCGTTGGCCCGCTATAGGCAACACATATATGAATGTCTTTATTTATTATATAGATTACTATTATGAACTTAAGACTGAAAGTAGTCTTCCTATTCAAGAGTTTTATAACCGTTATTATACAAATCAATAAAAAAATTTCAATTAAAAATTTTGAAATATAATTAATCTTTCTGAAAAGAAATTGAGATTTGAGGATAATTAGTTAGGTTGAAATATTTTTTTCAATGAAAATTAGTATTTTTTTAAGGATTTAGTAAAATATTCATATTTATAAATATTTTCCTGATGTTAAAAAATGTTTGGATGTATTATACATTTTTTCTTGAATACCTTGTAAAGGTTCCAGTAGTTGGCTCCTGCCTTGTTCTTGACCTGGGCCAGGGTCCAGCTGACGGCCAGACTGCCCAGCTTCACTAAACCAATCCTGGACAAACAATAAATTTTACAATTACTTTCAAACTTAGTTTGTATGCAATAGAAAAGGTCAATGCTGTAAATGAGGACTTGAAACTCCATTCTGAAACTCGGAAGGTTTTGGTAAATCCCTAAATTTCTGATAAAATTTGATTTAATTGTATAGAATTGGTATTTATAAAAACCATTTTACTTTTTTCTGTATTTTTTTTTCTACCTATATATCCTATAACCTTAAAATGCTAGAAACCGGGAAAGTGTTTCAAAATTAGCAACATATCAACCGATGAATTAATTTGGTATGCTGTATTAGTAATTTTTTTACCTGGATTCAACTCCAGATTCTCTTTCGTGGTAGTTCACCTGAAAAAATTTAATTATAGAGAAAAAATATTAATTGCCATTTCAACAAAAAATCAAAACCTATTTTACATTCCACTTTATAACAATACAATTTATAACCAAAAACTAAAAAAAGTAAACCAAAACACGACAACGCATGAGAAGTTGAGAACAGTCCAGTAAATTGATCAGTTTAAGAAAAAACTATCAAGAAAATTAAACCACCAATACATGAAACATATGCAATCCAATTAGCAATAAAAAATATTGATAAAATAAGAAACCAACATTAAGATCTACAGAAGTTTGTTTTTAAAAAATTGAGAAATATACCCAACAATGTGCAATAATAAATTCATTAAGAAATATACTATTGAGTAATCATATGATAAAATAAATAAACCTATAACAAAGTTAGTACACCAACAATTAAGTTAAAAATACAAAAAAGCTTATAGAGTAAAAAAACATGGATTAACCTAATGATGAAACCAACCATGCAATGACGACCTATAATCTATATCTTACTGAGAAACTAACCATACAATGACGACCCATAACCTACCTAACAAACTGATCAGAAATACAATGACGACCTTTAACTTTACCTAACAAACTAACCAACAATACAATGACGACCTTTACCCTACCTAACAAACTAACCAACAATACGATGACGACCTCTATACTACAAAAAAAACAATGACGACCTATAACCTACCTGACAAACTGAACACCAATTAATACAATGATACAAGTCATATAAGCCTACCTGACAAAGTAGATGAGAAGCACAATCTAGGTTTCTAACCGAGTGGGAGTATACGCTCCAAACAGCCTAAATAAAGTATTTGAAAATATCAATTCATTTAAATATATTAATATTACTTTTACTTATTATTGCTTACTCAAAACAAGGCAACAGATGACTGGCCTTTTAACTTATATTCTAATCTCTTTATCATGGGAGCCTAATAGTGATATTTCAAGCCATGAATCAGAATTATGATTTGAAATATGAAAGGATCTGCTAGAGGTTCTACTATTTCCTTTTAACCTAGTACCTGTAGGGGTTTAACTAATTCCTTTAAACCTTGTACCTGTAGAGGTTCTACTAGTTCCTTTAAATCTTGAACCTGTAGAGGTTCTACTAGTTCCCTTAAACCTTGAACCTACAGAGGTTCTACTAGTTCCCTTAAACCTTGAACCTGCAGAGGTTCTACTAGTTCCTTTAAACCTTGTACCTTTAGAGGTTCTACTAGTTACTTTAAACCTTGTCCTGTAGAGGTTCTACTAGTTTCTTTGAATCTTGAACCTGTAGAGGTTCTACTAGTTCCTTTAAACCTTGAATCTGTAGAGATTCTCCTAGTTCCTTTAAAGTTTGAACCTGCAGAGGTTCTACTAGTTACTTTAAACCAGGTCCTGTAGAGGTTCTACTAGTACCTTTAAACCTTGTACCTGTAGAGGTTCAACTAGTTCCTTTAAACCTTGACTCTGTAGAGATTCTCCTAGTTCCTTTAAACCTTGAACCTGTACAGGTTCAACTAGTTCCTTTAAACCTTGAACCTGTAGGGGTTTAACTAGTTCCTTTAAACCTTATCCTGTAGAGGTTCTACTAGTTCCTTTAAACCTTGAACCTGTACAGGTTCAACTAGTTCCTGTAAACCTTGTACCTGTAGAGGTTCAACTAGTTCCTTTGAACCTAGTTCCTTTAAACCTTGAACCTGTAGAGGTTCTCCTAGTTCCTTTAAACCTTGTACCTGTAGAGGTTCAACTAGTTCCTTTAAACCTTGTACCTGCAGAGGTTCAACTAGTTCCTTTAAACCTTGAACCTGTAGAGGTTCTACTAGTTCCTTTAAACCTTGTATCTGTAGAGGTTCTACTTGTTCCTTTAAACCTTGAACCCGTAGAGGTTCAACTAGTTCCTTTAAACCTTGAACCTGTAGAGGTTCAACTAGTTCCTTTAAACCTTGTACCTGTAGGGGTTTAACTAGTTCCTTTAAACCTTGAACCTGCAGAGGTTCTACTAGTTCCTTTAAACCTTGTACCTGTAGAGGTTCAACTAGTTCTGCATCTATTAGACGAGCCAGAAGATGGGTTCTCTGTGTTGTATCAAGATCAGAGAAACTGTTTCCCTTCGCCTGTCTTGCAAACGCCTAGAAAAAATCGGAAAAATATAGAAAATAGGTTAGAACAAATTTTTAGAAAAGGTTTATATTGTTAAGGTTTGAAGAAATAAAGTTCTAAAAGAAAAAGTATCAAAAGTTTTTGAATATGAATTTAGCTACCCAATAATTAAATAAAATTTGATCAGGGGGTTAAACAATAATAATAAAGTTATTGATTATAATAATTACCTGGCTAGCTGCAGTAACAACTACTTGAACGTATGGTGTAACATCAAGTTTTAATGTTGAAAATAACTTTATTCCCTAAATATACACAAACATTAGATACTTATTAGCTGATCTCCATGTTTTATCAATCTCTATCGTTTAGTATACTTTTGCTTATAGGTAGTGTTCGTGAAAAATGAAAGGTTCTGGGGTATAAGACATTGTTTAACCATTTTTACCTTTATAGACAGATTAAAGTAACATTTATTTGTTATATCGAATTTATTTATAATAAAAAGCAAACCAAGGCAATCTCAAGCTTTAGATAATTATTAGACAATACCAAGCTTCAGACACCAATTCGAATTGACAATCATATGATTTGATAGATAATGGTCTACAATAAACACACTTGACACACATGAGTAGATGAAACAAAAAATAATGAAGGCTCAAAAAATAAATACCTTATTTAGAATAGCAGAAATGGATTCAACTGGTTTATTTGAATCGAACGGAGGAACACCGTTTGACATTAGTACTCCGTTCATTAGAATTGGAGCTCTGGCCGCCATACTACCCTTCGGAGGGGAGGTAATAAACTCATAGGCATATACTGAAATATTACAGGAAATAAACTCATTGGCATACACTGAAATATTATAGGTAATAAACTCATATGACATACACTGAACTATTATAGGTAATAAACTCATAGATATACACTGATATATTATAGGTAATAAACTCATAGGAATACACTGACATATTATAGGTAATAAACTCATAGACATACACTGAAATATTATAGGTAAAAAACTCAAAGGCGTACACTGAAATATTAAAGGAAATAAATTCATAGACGTACACTGACATATTATAGGTAATAAACTCATAGACATACATTGAAATATTATAGGTAATAAACTCAAAGGCGTACACTGAAATATTAAAGGTAATAAACTCATAGACATACACTGAAATATTGCAGCAATAAACTCATAGACATACACTGAAATATTATAGGCAATAAACTCATGGGCTACACTGAAATATTAGAGGAAATAAAACTAATGGGCTATACACTGAAATATTATAGACAATACACTCATAGACATACACTAAAACATTATATGATATAAACTCATAGGTATACACTGAAACATTGTAGGCAATAAACTCATGGGCTATACACTGAAATATTATATGATATAAACTCATAGGCATACACTGAAATATTTTAGGCAATAAACTCATAGGCATACATTGAAATATTATAGAATATAAACTCATAGGAATACAATGAAATATTATAGAATATAAACTCATAGGAATACAATGAAATATTAGTGGCAATAAACTCATAGGAATACACTGAAATATTATAGGTAATAAACATATTGATATACAGTGAAATATTCTAGGTAATAAACTCATGGGCTATACACTGAAACATTATAGACAATACACTCATAGACATACACTGAAAAATTATAGGATATAAACTCATGAGCATACATCTGACATATTTTAGGCAATAAACTCATAGGCCTACACTAAAATATTATAGGATATAAACTCATAGACATACACTGAAATATCATAGGCAATAAACTCATAGGCATACACTGAAATATTATAGGGTATAAACTCATAGACATACACTGAAATATTATAGGTAATAAACTCATAGGCATATACTGAAATATTATAGAATATAAACTCATAGGAATACAATGAAATATTATAGGTATTAAAATCATTGGCATAGACTGAAATACATTTTTTTTCTTTATTTTCAGTAATGTAAAAAAACAAATCAGACCAGCAGTTAAATATATGTATTTAAACTCGTAGGCATAAAGAGAACCGAAGTAAGACTATTATTTCACTTCTAATTCATGTCATGGAATGAAAATCAGCCAAAGAGAATCTAACCAAGAGGTTTATCGAAAATTATTTATAAAAGCGAACCTATATACTCTGAGCATTGTTGAAGACTCTTCTCCTTGTAATCACTGTTCTCTATGTTCTCAAACACCTAATCATTTATATTAGATATGGTTTGTTGGTTCCAACTAACAGAATCTTACTAATGGTTTATGGTCGATCAATAAATGTTGAAAAAAATCTAGTTAGCAAACTTCAGGCCATGCAAAAAGGATGTGATAGCTAGCCTCAGAATCTAATTTTTCATTCCTAAATCTTTACAATCTGATGGTGCAAACCTTTCTGTTACCTCAAACTTTTGTCTTCAGATTACAAAGACTTAAGGATCAGAGAATTAAAGCTTGAGGCAGGTAATCAGTTTCTTTGCAAATAAAATGTAGAAACTTTTTATCTTTTATTTATCATTTGAAAGGGAGAATTCATGAAAGTTATAAGTTTAGTTACCTGGGACCAGTTGAACTCTGCCTCTTCATGAACCAACTAAATATTAAATATGAGATAAACTTTGTTTAAAATAAACTTAAAACAGTTTTAACGAAATTAGATAAAAAAGAATTTAGAAAAAGCAAGTTTAAAAAGTTCGTAATTTCTAAAAATGTACATTCAAATTCAGGATGCACTACAGGATGCAATGGAGGATGCATAATACTGCAGCTGCACCCCAAAAAGTGATATAAAATGCAAACCTTCAGAACTGCATCCATGTCCTTGGTTTGGAGAAGTTTAGGCAGGATTTTAGTAAGTCTTGCTCCGGATTCAGATTTAACAAATATCTCCAGGTACTTGTATCCACTGCTGATTATACTCTTACCCTAAATCAAGAAAACTTTATAAAAAATCTTCAAATTAAAATCTAAGAATAAGAACGGCCAGAAAATGTTGATTAAAGATTAGGAAGGATAGATAGAAGGGATAAGAATAAGTGATTCAAAAGTAGAGGGTAGCTAAAAAATCGGATTTATTTTATTTACAAGTCATTTCAATATTTTCTACCTGTTCACTGTCCAGCCAACCCTGCATCATATTCTTAATTAGTGCACCATATGGAGACGATTCAAGGTATCCTAGAACCATCTTACTCAGTAGATCCTAGAAAACAAGGTTTAAGAAGGATAGTTCCAGGATTCTGAACTGGAACTAGGCCTGGAAAAGAACATAATAGCTCCAGTAAGATCTGAACTGGAACTAGAAAGAACAAGATAGTTCCAGTAAGATCTGAACTGGAACTAGAAAGAACAAGATAGTTCCAGTAAGATCTGAACTGGAACTAGAGAGAACAAGATAGCTCCAGTAAGATCTGAACTGGAACTAGAAAGAACAAGATAGTTCCAGTAAGATCTGAACTGGAACTAGAAAGAACAAGATAGTTCCAGTAAGATCTGAACTGGAACTAGAGAGAACAAGATAGCTCCAGTAAGATCTGAACTGGAACTAGAGAGAACAAGACAGTTCCAGTAAGATCTGAACTGGAACTAGAGAGAACAAGATAGCTCTAGTAAGATCTGAACTGGAACTAGAGAGAACAAGATAGTTCCAGTAAGATCTGAACTATAAAGAACAAGATAGTTCCAGTAAGATCTGAACTAGAAAGAACAAGATTATTCCAGAGAGATCTGATCTAGAAAGAACAAGATAGTTCAAATAAGATCTAAACTAGAAAGAACACGATAGTTTAAATAAGATCTAAACTAGAAAGAAAAAGATAGTTCCAGTAAGATCTGAACTAGAACTAGGAAGAAAAAGATAGTTCCAGTAAGATCTAAACTAGAACTAGGAAGAACAAGATAGTTCCAGTAAGATCTAAACTAGAACTAGGAAGAACAAGATAGTTCCAGTAAGATCTAAACTAGAACTAGGATGAACAAGATAGTTCCAGTAAGATCTAAACTAGAACTAGGAAGAACAAGATAGTTCAAGTAAGATCTAAACTAGAACTAGGAAGAACAAGATAGTTCAAGTAAGATCTGAACTAGAAAGAATAAGATAGTTCCAGTAAGATCTGAACTTGAAAGAACAAGATAGTTCCAGTAAGATCTGAACTAGAAAGAACAAGATAGTTCCAGTAAGATCTGAACTAGAAAGAACAAGATAGTTCCAGTAAGATCTGAACTAGAAAGAATAAGATAGTTCCAGTAAGATCTGAACTAGAAAGAATAAGATTGTTCCAGTAAGATCTGAACTAGAAAGAACAAGATAGTTCCAGTAAGATCTGAACTAGAAAGAACAAGATAGTTCCATAAAAATGAAGAAAACTGACCTTGTAGTTTCCGTTCTCAATCAGCTGGGGCAGAAGACTCATCATACTACTCATATCAGTTTCTCCTAAACATTTCATTTTGTTAATGATTTTGACTGCATTATTGTTTTTAATGTTAATGTTACATTGCAAATAAGTATACTAAAATAACTGTTCAACTGATTCAACTGATTCAACTGATTCAACCGTTTCAACTGATTCAACCGTTTCAACTGATTCAACCGATTCAATCGATTCAACCGGTTCAACAGATTCAAGTTTCAACCGATTCAACCGATTCAACTGATTTATTAATGTAACTGATTTAATAATTTAAATGATTTGATTGATTCGATTGATTGATCACTCACCTGAAAGAAGGGAAAGAATAGTGCCTGCATTACCTCCCTTCAGCAATGTACTTCCTGATCAAATATTTTATTTTAAAATCAAACAATCAAAAAATCATTAAAAACTTAAAAATAGCAAGAAAGATTTTTTTGTCCTGACCTAGAGATAGATAATCTGAGATATCTAAACCAGTTTTCTTTTCCTTCTTTTTAGGAGGGGGAGGGGGAGCTGTCTTCGTCTTCGTCTTAGCCTCAACATTTTTTCAATTAAAGGAATGTTCAGTTATAAAAAATCTAAACTTGATATTCTTCATGACAGCAAAATGTTCCAAACTTGTCACCATGAATATATGTTTTTATTATTATTAATGTTCCATAATTGTCACCATGAATATATGGTTAATTATTATTAATGTTCCATAATTGTCACTATGCATATATGTTTTATTATCATTAATGTTCCATAATTGTCACCATGAATATATGTTTTATTATTATTAATGTTCCATAATTGTCACCATGAATACATGTTTTATTATTATTAAATTCCATAATTGTCACCATGAATATATATTTTATTATTATTAATGTTCCATAATTGTAACTATGAATATATGTTATATTTAAAAAAAAAACTTGGTTTACCTTTGGAGGAGCACTATCCAAGGTTAATCGAACCAATTCAGATTTAAGATTTTCTGTTAAAGTATGAAGAATATCCTAAAAATAATTTTTTTTATATTTAATGGTTTCCTTGTAATTTTTACAAAACTGTTTTTGAATTTACAGTGTATAAACTATTGATAAGTAAAAATACGTCTGGTGATAACCTAAAAATACGTCTGTTGATAACCTAAAAATACGTCTGTTAATAACCTAAAAATAGATCTGTTGATAACCTAAAAATAGGTCTGTTGATACCCTAATGATAGGTCTGTTGATGACCTAAAAACCCTGAAAATGATTCCGTGCATTAATCTTTACCTTAGTTTTGGCGGGAGATTCAAACACTGGAGCTTGTCGGTCAATTATATTCTGGAGTTTGGTCGTCTTTTTCTGGATAGCGGAGACTACGTCTATGAGGGGAGACAACTGAACAAATATCTGGGCAAGGTTGGGGGAGGGGGTCTTCTGTACTCGTCTTACAATATCAAGAATAGTGCCTAGAAAAAATGTTATATATGCTTTTTATACGTAATTTCTCTTTCTTAATCTTCTAGTGTAAGTGATTATTTGCTTACTTGGTTCCACGTCGATATTCTTCTCCTGGGTGTACGCCTCGACGAAGGAGGTCACCATGCTCTCCTCCTGAGGATTTAGCAGGTTCTTAACCTTACCCTCATCCTCAACCTCATTTCCCTGGGATTAAAATAAGAATTAAAGGGACAGTAAACGTAATTTTCACAGATCCTCCAGATATAAAGTGACATTTCCGATTCACAATCACAGCAATGAACAGCAATGAAAAAGCTATTATCACTTTTTTAACGGAAAATGTAAATTCCATCTTTTTCTCTGCTGCATAAATCAGCAAGTTTTTTTACAGAGAAACCGCAATTTAAAAAAAATTTAGATATTTTTTGCCAATCTTGATCGGATAAAGGTTTCAAGGGTACCGTTGTGAATAAGACATACAAATCTTATAATAGGCTGTAATTTTTGTTTTGCAGAATCGAAATTTAAGTCTTGAAAAGTAGATGCTCAATCAGGAAGGAATATTGATGTTTAGGAGACTAGGGATATTTTTTAAGAAAAGAGATGAAGCTTTATGAAAATATATTAAGGTTAGATATTGAGGTTCTAGAGTAGGTATTGAGGTTTAGCGATGAAATGTTAAGGTTCAGATATAGATAGTAAGGATTAGGAGGAGATATTGAGGTTCAAGAGTAGATATTAAAGTTTATGATGAAGTATATAGGAAATATTGTTTCGTAGAAATTATTGGTGTTTTGGAGGAGATATTAAGGTTTAGAAGGTGATATTGAAGTTTAGGAGAAGATATCGTGGTTTAGGAGGATATTTTAAGAACCAAGAAACCGTGATTGTGAGTAGAAACCAAGATTATGAGTAAAAACCAAGATTATGAGTAAAAACCAAGATTATAAGTAGAAACCAAGATTTTGAGTAGAAACCAAGATTATGAGTAAAAGCCAAGATTATGAGTAAAAGCCAAGATTATAAGTAGAAACCAAGATGAGTAGAAACCAAGATTGTGAGTTGAAACCAAGATTATAAGTAGAAAACAAGATTATGAGTAGAAACCAAAATTATGAGTAGAAACCAAAATTATGAGTAGAAACCAAGATTAGGAGTAGAAACCAAGATTAAGAGTAGAAACCAAGATTAGGAGTAGAAACCAAGATTAAGAGTAGAAACAAAGATTAAGAGTAGAAACACAGATTATGAGTAGACTTCAAGATTATGAGTAGAAACCAAGATTATGAGTAGAAACCAAGATTATGAGTTGACACCAAGATTATGAGTAGAAACCAAGATCTGAGTAGAAACCAAGATTTGGAGTAGAAACCGAAATTTTGAGAAGAAACCAAGATTATGAGTAGAAACCAAGATTATGAGTAGAAACCGAGATTATGAGTAGACACCATGATTTGGAGCAGAAACCGAAATTTTGAATAAAAACCAAGATTAAGTGTAGAAACCTAGAAAAAAATGACGATTAAAAGAAAATGAAGTTTAACAAGAGAGGTTTTTGGTCAAAAGTAGAAAGTTTTGTTTCGAAGGAAAATAAATTGTTTAAAGAGAAGAAAATGAGATTAAGAAAAAGAATGATGTGAAGAATAATGATTTACAAGGATAAGTTCAGAGTAGGGGAAAAAAACGAGTTTATACTAAATTACGCCAGGTTTAAACCAGTAATAGATAATTCAGATCATCAAACATTAATTAGAGAGATGAGAAACAGGTTTGCGAAGAACAGATTCATAACCTCATAACGAGTTTGTACAGACATCTAGTGTAAGTTTAGAAAATGTTGACTTGATGAAATATTGAAATATGAACCTGATAGAGTAGATCATCCAGCTTATCCTTCCACTCATTAAGTACTCCAGAATCCTTCATAGCCTTTAGTATCTCATCCTGGTAATCCTCGGGTCATACTAACATTCTGTGTGAATTACAGATATCCTAATTTTTAGAATGAAATATTGATTTGCCTGAATTTGATCATGTTTCTGTCTTTCTCCAGCTGTTCTATCAATACTCTCCTCCACCCCACCCTTCACACTAACCAACAACAACAACAACCCTCCTAAACAAATATAATTTCTAAATTAATCAACAACAATTCTACAACCCTTCTAGATACATATATATGTAGTTGTACAGTGCACAAAACCCTCCACACTAACCATCAACAACAACAACAACCCTTCTACATGAGTAATAGTATATATAAGTAGAAGTACAGTGTACAGTGCACACAACCCTCTACAATAACCAGCAACAACAACAACAACAACCCTTCTACATAACTAATACTATATATATGTAGAAGTACACTGTACAGTGTACACCACCCTCCACACTAACTATCAACAACAACAACAACAACCCTCCTACATAACTAATAGTATATATATGTAGAAGTACAGTGTACAGTGCACACAAACACCCTCTACATTAACCTACAACAGCCCTACTAAATAAATATAGAATGTATTTGAACAGTGTACAGTGTACACCACCCTCTACACTAACCAACAACAACCATACTCAATAAATATGTATTTGTACAGTGTACAGTGTACACCACCCTATACACTTACCAACAACAACCCTACTAAATAAATATAGAATGTATTTGTACATTGTACAGTGCACAGTGCACACCACCCTCTACACTAACCAACAACAACCCTACTAAATAAATATAGAATGTATTTGTACAGTGTACAGTGTACACCACCCTCTACACTAACCTACAACAACAACAACAACAACCCTAGAGAAGCATAGTTAAATTAATTATAAATTATTATAATAAATTACTATGATAAGAATTCTGAAATTCCAAATAGTAAATTGTCTAAACTACAGCAAATGTACAAATCATTTCATATTTTTATAATATTTTAAAAGATTATGTTCTAAAGATGATCGTAAAGCGTACTGAGTTATAAACATTAAACAATGCGATGTAATGTAAGTGAAAGTCCTAATACTCCAATGAGAAAAAGATGATACAGAACACTGTAGATTTCTTGGGTGAATAAGATATAACTAATTACACCTCAAAACTTGTACACTGTACAATAATATATTCCTGTATTCTCCCCTGGTACTTACAATATTTGTACAAAACAATCAAGAAAAGTACATTTTAAGGGACACCCTACCCTGTATTTATTTATAAGTATGAGAGGCCACAGGTAAAACATAAAGCTGATTATAAACCGTTTCTATTATATTGTAATGATTATTCCACCCTATTAAATATCGTTGAATACACGTAAACCTGATTTAAGCTTAAAGCTTGGGATTGATGTAGGAGAAAGCGGAATATTTGACAAGTTAGGTCATTCACCCAACCATGACGTAACACATAACTTTTCTTTAAAAGAATTAAATTTTGAAAACTGACGAAACCGGACGGAGAAATTAGGTTTTGATGTAGTTTCTTTGCTCACCTAAAATCATGATTCCTGTGTTGACTGTGAATGCCCTGTTCTAACCAAACCCTGGAGAAAGAAACTCCGCAATTCCTCTCCTTTTCATTCTTCTCCTCTCCGTCCTTCCCTCCTCCTCCTCCTCCTCCTCCTCCCTCTCCATTTATTAGTTGTGCTTAGTTTAAGAACAAGATCTTACACTTGGAAGTTGAAAATAAAACACTAGAACTTCTAGTTTTTAAATCCATCATATTCACATATAAAAAGTACAGCAAAAGTAAACACAAGAAGACATAAAACAAAAACATACAATAAGTACACACTGACATAAGAAGGAAATACAAGAAGTACATACAATAAGTACACGCAATGAATACACTGAAGTGCATACAAAAAGTAAGTAGAGGTATATGCAAGAATTACATATAAGAATTGCATACAAAAAGAACATACATCGAAGTACATACAAGAAGAACATACATAAAGCAAATACAAGAGGTACATACAAGAAGTACATACAAGAAGTACATACAGGAAGCATATAAAACAAGTACATAATTAAGAAGTATATAGAAGAAGAACATACATAGTTCATACAAGCAGTATATATAAGAAGTACATGCAAAAAGTACATACAACAAGTGCATACAAGAATCACTCACATGAAGTACATACAAGAACCACATACAAGAATCACATACAAGAAGTACATATAAAAAGCTATGACAAGAAGTGCATACAAGAAGTACACACAATAAGTACGGCCAAGAAGTCCACAAAGAAGTCAACAGAAAAAATTCCATTCTCAATGTATCCTGAGCAACTTTAGAATGGTTGATATCGAGTTCAATGTTTTATCTCCTCTTTTTTAATCTCCAGGTCAAACAATGCGTGTTCTTATTATTAATCCCCAGATTAATGAACCGAACGGAATTTAAGGGTATCCCAATTAAAAGTTCCCAGCTCTGAGCTGAAAGCTTTGGAATTGTGGACATTTTGATTTATGCTTGATCTCCTCTTTTTCTTAATCTGTCGATTAATATAATATTTAAAATGTTGTTTGCATAAACCGAACAGCCAATCAACAAGAGGTCTCTCATTGATTGGAATAATAAAGATAAGCAAAAGAGAGGGTTAAACAGAAAATCAGAAGTGTCTACTGTGGATATTGAGATTAATTGAACGTGATAAAAAGTTGTAAAACAAGAAAATTGCAGTATACAAACAGAGTAAACTTGTCCGTATTCACTGTTCATCTTGCTGAGACATTATAGACACATATTTACATTCTTTTATCCTTTTCATAAAACAAACTCTAGCAGACATAATAATATTATGGGTTTTAAAATTAGGTGACACAATGCTAATTCATAACAAAGACGATATCGAATTCGTCACTGAATTCCCATGTTTTTTGGGACACCCTGTAGATACACATTGAATACTGAAATTACAGCAGCATGTACTGCTGACTGAAGACCTCTGATGCATACTTTAGGTTAAATATGTTTAGTTCAAGTGTGAAAACTAGGGTTTCAATTAAACCCTGTCAAAATATATCAAATATAATACAGGTTGGAACACAACATATTCTCGAAACTACAGGGTGTCCCACGAAACATGACAATTGGTGAATAGTTTGGAATGTCTTCTTCCACTGACTGTATTAGATGTTTAAGACTTTTTGCAGTTAATTTCTTTAAGAAAATGTTTAATAACTCATATATATTTTACTGTGAAATCAATTTTACTATAGTATAACTGTCACATAAAAAATGTTTTAGTCTCTTTAGTATCAAACAACTTATCAAATTTTGGAATAAGACATTTTAAGCTGTTTACCAACTGTCATGTTTTGTGGGACACCCTGTATCAAACAGAGAAGTTAGCTGTTGCTGCTGTGTATGTCCCACCAAGGTCCAGAAAAAAAGAAGTTAGCTGTTGCTGATGTGTATGTTCCACCAAGGTCCAGAAAAAAAGAAGTTAGATGTTGCTGCTGATGTGTATGTCCCGCCAAGGTTCAGAAAAAAGGCTGAAACTACTGAATTTCTCATCAGCTCAGTCTTCTTACTACTGGTCAAGTTTGGCAAGATTAAGTTTATTATTTGTGGTGATATCAATGACTTGGACATAAAAACTGATGCTGTCAGCTGTACCTGTCCTCAAGCACACACATAACAACAGAATACTTGATGTCATCATCACTTATATAAAGGAGCTCTACTACCCACCCTTTGTTAAACCTTCACTAGAGAATGATGACGACCTTTAGGGTCAACCCAGAGGTCATAAGGTTGTTATTCTTATCCCAAACTCCATCAACACAACAACAAACCTACTAGAGAAGAGAAGAATATGTACAAGACCTTTACCACAATCTGGAATACAAGAGTTTGGAAGGTTTATTACAGCACACAACTGGTCTGAAGTTTTAATGGAAAATGAATTAAACAAGAAAACAATAACTTTTCACAAAACTATTCGTGAAAAATATGAAACTATCTCTCCATAGATAAAGATAGATTGCGCATAAGACGACATTTTTCATCTTGAACTTTATAAATGTACAGAGATGTTTTAAAGATATTCCTATTATATAGATTAACAAGGTCGGTTGTGAACATTGGCTGTTCTTATGTCATTGAGTACTTGTGGTGTACATGAGTTCTGAAGAGAGAAATTTAAGTTAGTTTAGTCCTTCTCATGTCCTTTTTCAGTTATCGTCAATATGATATATTGCTCAGTAAAATATTGTTGTTCAAATAGTTCCATTCCCGTAGTTATTTTACAGTCTATTATGAAATCCATTAAAACACCAAACCACCCCGCTTATCATTAAAGTACACTTTGACCCCTAGAAGTATGAATTCGCGGACTGTACAATTCTTGCTGATTTTGCGTACATAAGCTATCTATGTTTATTTATTTATCTATGGATCTCTCCCCTGGATAAACAGTGGATGACTCCGCAACTAAAGAATGCTCATAAGAATGAAAAGAGAATATTGGAAAAACAAGAAAAGTGAAAAATAGAAAACCCTCAAGAAACGTTTTTCCAAAACAAAGAAATCTCAATCCACAAAAATGTGTTCAGACTTATTGGAAACTACAAAGTAGGAAGGAATGGCTCATCTGTAAAAAGGTTGGTCTTATTAACGACAAAAACCTCGGAGGGTTAAGAGTTGAGAGACTAGAAGGTTTACCTGTATTTGAACAGCGGACAGGGTTGCCACCCACTTTGCAAGCATATCCCAGGGGTAAACTGGAGACCCTGGAGTCAAGAAGGGGCAAGCTATCCCTCTCTTTTCAAACATCGTCATCTCTTCCCTGCTGCAGTTCACCCACATGAACACCAACTACGCCGCCAGGAACAGTAATCATGTCATTCATGCCAGGACAAAAAAATATAGAAAATCTGCTATTCCACATATTCAGAGACTGCTGAACCGATAGTTTATGTGTTTTATAATTATTTGTGAATGATAATCACTTTTTGATTTATCAAAATAAATCATTATTTATTTATTTAACATATGCTACCTTTTTAGGAATGATATTGCTGACAAAAAAGCTGAAAAAATTCCTTTATATTTAATGATGACTCAAATAAACTTAATCATTCACTAGTAATAAGATTAAAACATTATCTGTATTCAACTAGTAATAAGATTAAAACATTATCTGTATTCAACTAGCAATAAGATTAAAACATTATCTGTCTTCAACTATAGTAATAAGATTAAAACACTATCTGTATTCAACTAGTAATAAGATTAAAACATTATCTGTCTTCAAATATAGTAATAAGATAAAAACATTATCTGTATTCAATTATAGCAATAAGATTAAAACATTATCTGTCTTCAACTAGTAATAAGATTAAAAAATTATCTGTTTTCAACTAGCAATAAGATTAAAACATTATCTTTCTTCAACTTTAGTAATAAGGTTAAAACATTATCTGTCTTCAACTATAGTAATAAGATTAAAACACTATCTGTATTCAACTAGTAATAAGATTAAAACATTATCTGTCTTCAAATATAGTAATAAGATAAAAACATTATCTGTATTTAACTAGTAATAAGATTAAAACATTATCTGTATTTAACTAGTAATAAGGTTAAAACATTATCTGTCTTCAACTATACTAATAAGATTAAAACAATATCTGTATTCAACTAGTAATAAGATTAAAACATTATCTGTATTCAACTAGCAATAAGATTAAAACATTATCTGTATTCAACTAGTAATAAGATTAAAACATTATCTGTATTCAACTAGCAATAAGATTAAAACATTATCTGTCTTCAACTATAGTAATAAGATTATAACATTATCTAAATGAGTTCCTCTAGTTGTACTTCTCCCTGAGTTTTATCCTAAAATATTAAATATTTAAAAAATAATGATAAATATTTTTTTTTAATATTTAAGAGAAAAGAAGAATTGTTTCACCTCTGTTCTTTGAGTTTTCCTAATGTTCGGTAGATTAATAGATGACTTTCTTAATCCTGGAAAATAAATAATATTTGTCTATATTTTAGTCCAGTGTCACGTTAAAAAGCGTCTGGGTGTGAAATAATTTGGTCTTAAAAATCAAAGAACTGAGTTTTTACCACAAACTAAGATTTTACTAATCCCTTTATCTTTGCGACCTTGTCATGTAAACCCTTGATATTCCAAAGTTTGATTATGTGATCTAGAATTCATCTTTTAAAAATATCAAAGGTCTATTACGTTGGGGTGCAAAGATATAGGGATTAGAAAATTAAAGTCTGTGGCAAAAACTCAGTTCCTTTCAAAAGATTTGAAAAGATTTTGTTACTTTTGACATGTGTGCAAGGGATAGAAGTTCAAATAGCCATGATTGAAATTCTTTAAAAGGAAAATGATATTTGAGGCAAAATATTATTATATTGCTATATTTAAACACTTATTCAACTAGATTTATACGTTCAGTTGGAGTCTATCAATGCTTTCAGAATTTGATATTGCGGGAAATTGCGCAATTCTACCCCTTTACACCTCTTTAACATCACACCTTATGTATTTGGGAACTGGTGTTAACAATGTCTCCTATTTATAGGTTGGAAATATACCTGGAGAATATATTTCTATTTATAGGTTAGAAATATACCTGGAGAATATATTTCTACTCCTGAATCAGCGTCTGATACTGAAGACTGTTGGCTGTATGAAGCCTAAAAATTTAAAATATATATCTACGATTACGAATGGAAAGCGACAAAGTAGACTTTGACTAAAGCCAACATTTAAGAAAAAATACAAAAGTTGGTTTTATCAAAGATAGATGGAGATTGAACCTGACTGCTTGAGGAAGAAGGACGCCCCGAGGATGAGGAAGATGAAGGTCTCACTAAACCTGAAGAAGGTCTTCCTTTCCCATGCTTAAACAGACTTCCAGAGGAGCTAGGTCGAGATCTAAACCAAAATAAACTATCGTTCTAAAAGTAAAGAAAAAGTGTAAATAGAGCTCCAACCTTATATCCGAGTATGTCTCTGTACTGAATGAGGTAAATATCTCTTCCTCCTCCCCATCTGTATCTACTGGAATACTGTCCTTGGTGAAAGCTGTCTTGAGCTCTGTGTTCCTGGTAGGCCGAAACTCAGGTAGGGTACACTGAGCAGTAATTTCTTCTATTTCAGATTCATCCCCTTGGATCAGTAACTCCTAAATATCATCAGCATTAAACATTGGCTCCTTAAACTTATCATTATTGATCAATAGCTCCTCAATATTATCAGTATTGAACAATAACTCCTTAATATTATCAGTTTTGATCAATAGTTCCTTGATATTATCAGTATTGATCAGCAGCTCCTTAATATAATCAGAATTGCTCAGTAGCTTCTAAATATAATATTATCAGAATTGCTCAGTAACTCCTTAATATTATGTATCAGTACTGATCTGTAACTCCATAATATTATCAGTATTAATCAGTAACTCCTTAATATAATCAGTATTGATCAGTAACTCCATGATATAATCAGTATTGATCAGTAACTCCTTAATATAATCAGTACTGATCAGTAACTCCTTAATATTATCAGATCATTGATTGATTATTGATCAGTTTCTTCTTTATAATAACAGTATTGCCCAGTTTCTCCTTTATAATATCAGTATTGATCAGTTTCTCCTTTATAATATCAGTATTGATCAGTAGCTTCTTAATATTATCATTATTGAATATTGATCTCATCCCCGGCCCAGGCATATATCTCATCATGACCTGATTCAACATGAATGATAAAATCACCTTTAGTTTTGCAGGTTCCAGTGTATTCCTTCTTTCTAGAAGCTTCCCTGGTTTCCAATGTTTAGCTTCTACTTTTTCTGGTTTAGGTTTCTCAAGAACTTCTTCAAGATCTGCTTTTATATCTTTTCTTTCATCCTGATTTTTCTAAAAGCAACATTTATATTTCCAATGAACGTGAATTTATTTTAATTATAATTACCTCTTTAGCCCAGAGTTTTCTATCTCTTTCTTCAGTTTCTATTTTCTCAAGTTTTATCTGATTTGCTTTCTCCTTCTCACAAGTTAATATGGTCGTCTCAAGAGCACAGAATCTAAAAAAGATCTCATGAAATCAGCAGAAAAGAAAGAGAAAAAGATTTCATGAAATCAGTAGAAAAGAAAGAGAAAAAGATCTCATGAAATCAGTAGAAAAGAAAGAGAAAAAGATCTCATGAAATCAGTAGAAAAGAAAGAGAAAACAACAGTTTAAGGAACTCTGTCTTCATAATTTCAAGTGGCCCTTCATTTAAAGAGGGGCTTGCCCAATTAACAATGGTACCCTTGAACCCTCTATCTGATCAACAATGTGGGAGATAAAGTGGTTTTAGCAGCTTGAAAAACGTGTATGGTTCTGATAATTTCTAAATTGTTTTCCTGCAGAAGATTTCGTAAGTTACTTCAGTAGAGAAACCACAATTGAAAATCACCAGTTTTTAAAATTATGAACATGGATATGTAATTTATGCTTGATCAGATAAAGTATTTAAGGGTACCGTTGTAGATCGAACATGCCACTCTATAAATGGCGGGTCACTTGAAGTTAGAGTCTGCAGACCCTTTAATCTACCTATATATATATATTTGTCGTGTCTGTCTGTTTGTTTGTATCCAATTAATGTCCAAACGGCAAAACTGATCGGGCAACCATTGAGAAGGTTTATGGCTGGTCGAAATTTCAAAAGATTGCCGCAAACTAGTTTCCACTCGCTTGATAAATGGTCGCGAAGCGCTCTTATAATAGTACCTTATACTTCTGGAGGCCTGCTCAAATAGCTTATAGTGTTTTTCACAGCAGAACTTTTTCTTATTGAATGTTTCCTCTTTTTTCTCTTCAGTCTGATCTTCTGTCTGATCTTCTGTCTGATTTTCTGTCTGATATTCTGTCTGATCTTCTGTCTGATCTTCTGTCTGATCTTCTGTCTGATATTCATCTCCTTCTGTTGCACTTATAGAGCTGAAACCGTGCTCTTTCAAGGCTTCATCCAAAGATTCTACTTAAAAATATTTATTTAGAAATACTTTTACATTTTTAATTACAATCTGATCTATAAAAGTAATTTTTAGATAATCCTTTCATAGAAAAGAGACCATATAGTATAAGAGTACTATGGTAATCAATGCACTCTAAACTAAGCTTTCGTTGTAAAATGCAGTGATCTGTATTTGTACACTGACTGAAGAAAGAGTGGATTTTAGCCGAGAGTGAAATATCATGATTCTCTTCTACTGGAGGATCACTCAAAATTATGTTTACAGAGTCCGAATTTAATGAATTTAAGCCGCGTCTCAAATCCGCCAAAAACCGGTTTCAATTAAGCGCCGGCTTAAATCTTAAATCATTGATTGCAGGTTTAATTGGAACCAAGCATATTTGATCTGCGTCTCAAATTCTTCAAATTTGGCCTCAGTTCCTTTAAAATTATTCATTCTTTAACAAATTTACACAATTGACCTGAGTTCTGGAATGAGTTTGAAAACTGTCCTGAGGATTGATCTGTTTCTGCTCTAAATATTCAGATGGTTTATACAGGGGTACTCACAGTTATATAATATTCAGATAGTATAATGGTTTTGGATTCTTTGATCCTTTATGTTTAAAGGGACTGTAAAGGAAAAATGAAAGGGGGTATAGGCTGAAACCTGAGAATCTCAGGAGTTGAACGATACATATAAGACATCTATCTGATGTTCCTGTATCGAGAAATTGACATAAAACTGTGTCAAAATTATACGGAAAAACGAGCGTTGCAACACGCTCGTTTTTTCGTCATTTTTGGATCGTTTTTGCTTTGCAAACATTTAAAGTCTTAGGCATGCCGATGTCGGACATTAAAAGTTCAGAATTATTTACCCAACATCTTCGCCATCGGAACTATAATTCCTGGGTTTCCTGTGTGGTTAGTTTTTTTTTCACATTTTGTATTGGTCAAAAGTCGTCATAACTCATAGTGTAATGAAAAGAAAAGTTTATGATACAATTTTTTGGAAAATATTTGCTCTTCTTACATTACCAAATTATGACCTTGAAAGATAATATAGGGAAAAAACAAGCCAAACCGAAACATCTCAGGCACATTACTAGACAGGGGTACTCAAACCGAACCATCTCAGGCACATCACTAGACAGGGGTACTCAAACTAACCAAAATTAGTAAAGTAAATTATACAAAAAATATAATTTTTTATTTTGTAAAAAGATTTATCACAAGTTTAACTTTCGAATTTCTAGTTTTCAATTACTGTGAAACAGTAAAAAATTATTTTGCAATTACAGGGCGTCCCAATAAACATGGGAATTCAGTGACGAATTCGATATCGTCTTTTTAAATAATTCTTTGATTTAGTATAGGGATACCTTCTGAGAAAGCTGTAATCCGTAAGAATTTCGTCTGCTATGTTCATATTTGTTTGTTTATGTTTTGACTGCATAAGGGTGTGCTTAGTAAAACAAGAAAATTACAGTATACAAACGCAGTAAACTTGTCCGTCGTCACTATTTATCTTGCAGAGACATTAAAGACACATCATAAAATAAACTCTAGCAGACATAATAATATTATGGCCTTTAAAATTAGGTATTACAATGCTAATTCATAACAAAGACGATATCGAATTCGTCACTGAATTCCCATGTTTATTGGGAAATTCTGTACTATACTAGGACTTTAATTTCATTTTTTGTAAAATCACGTTTAACGTGAGTAATTTGCTAAAATTGAAAGAAAGTTTGATTGCAAAATTAGATTGAACAAGCTACACAATTTGTTAAATTCTATAAACACACTTTACATTTTAATGAACATTATCCTTCGCAAATAACTTAATATTCCCTTTAAATGAGTATAGCTAAGTATTAAGTATACCCTTGGAATATAAAGAAAGCCTACATTAATCAATCATCAAGTAAAAAGTTTGCAGACTTCAACCACTGATTAGATTTTAATTTGTTTGTTACAAGAACATACATTGTTTTGCTCATTTGTGGTACGTGCACATTGTATTGTACTATACAATACATGTAAGTAAGTCAATATATGCAATAAGTGGCAATATGATATTTTTAAGAATTGTGTATGACGTCATTGGTCCCAAATTTGACACAGTTCCAATCCGAGTTTTTGGGTGGAGAACATCAAATAAAACAGTTTTAAAAATGTAATGAAGAACTTAGCAGTCTAAAGGAATTGACTCAAATGGTCTAATCCCTATATCTTTGCAACGTGAAGGTGTAAACCTTTAATATTTCAAATTGAAACTATTTGATCTAACAGAATTTATAGTTTGAAATATCTAAGGTCTACAACATTAAGATGCAAACCAGTACTAGAGATTTTAGGAAGGAACCAGTACTAGAGATTTTAAGAGGGAACCAATACTAGAGATTTTAGGACGGAACCAGAACTATTATTTTAGGAAGGAACCAGTACTAGAGATTTTAGGACGGAACCAGTACTAGAGATTTTAGGACGATACCAGAACTAGAGATTTTAGGAAGGAACCAGTACTAGAGATTTTTGGACGGAACCAGTAATAAAATTTTAGGACGGAACCAGTACTAGAGATTTTAGGACGGAACCAGTACTAGAGATTTTAGGAAGGAACCAGTACTAAAAATTTTAGGACGGAACCAGTACTAGAGATTTTAGGACGGAACCAGTACTAGAGATTTTAAGAGAGAACCAGTACTAGAGATTTTAGGAGGGAACCAGTACTAGAGATTTTAGTATGAAACCAGTACTAGAGATTTTAGGACGGAACCAGAACTAGAAATTTTAGGAAGGAACCAGTAATAGAGGTTTTAGAAGGGAACCAGTACTAGAGATGGACAATGTTTTGGTGAAATAACCAAATTGTATTATTCAGAAAAATAAAAACCAATAGTCTTTTAAAAACAAAAAAGAAAAAAAAGATTTTACCGATTGTTTTGTACTTTTTTCCTTAGTAAGGCTGTTAAAGGGATTGTTTGTGAGAAATGAAAGGGGGTATAAGCTTACAAAAATAAGTGCTTTTGATCGCTACTAATTACTTCTATCTGTAGCGTCTATAAGGAGAAAATGGTTAAATAACACTCATACTGAAGAACGTAGCGTCCATGCAAATTCAGAAAGTTGCAAAATTCGACTTGGGTCGTAAAATAATCAATCAATTTCAAACAAATCATTCAGATATTACAAACAATTGTCAGCGATTATTTTTCGACGCATTCGTATATAGTTGATATTTTCGAACATTCCTGGAAAATATTAAAATGTTGTCTTTATTATCAAAAATCCTTGAAACAGGAATAAATGATTTCAAAAGTAACTATCAGATCATGAAAAAAAAAATATTCAGAAATATCAGCTGTAAACGAAGGCGTCAAAAAAATATCGACGATTATTGGTTGTACTATCTTAATGATTTGTTTGGAATTAAATTGATTTTTTTACGATCCGAGTTGATTGTTGCAACTTTCTGAATTTGTATGATTAGTAGCGATCATATTTTTCGCCGTAAGCCTATACCCCCTTTTATTTTTCGCGCGAACTCTCCCTTTTATGATTTGGCAAAGAAGTTTACAGTTGCAGGGAGTATAGGGAAACAGACAGTATAAATTCTAATCCTTTAATTGTAATCCTGCAATTAAAGCAATTGTTCATTAATTGTTTACAATCCGATTTTCAATTTTTGAAAAATAATCCTAGATTTAAGATTTTTTCAGAGAAACAGACTTTCAGAAAGTGTTGTATCTCAAACACACTTAGAAGAAGATTTCTATTTACATCATGATCTTTTCTGTAGTACATTTTAAACTTCATCCACAATCCCTATTACAATATTATGTGACTTTACAATTGAAAATTGAATTTAGTTCCGCGGGGGGGGGGGGGGGGGGGGGGGGGGGGGAGGAAGGGGGTGGCATTACCTTTGTATGAAGTTATTCTGTTCGATCTCAATAAAAATACTCTCATGAGCCCCTTCTTCTATATCATCATCTACAAACCTCTTTACTGCTGCCTCACTAGCAATCTGAATATTAAAGGGACTGTCAGCGTAATTTACTGCTGCCTCACTAGCAATCTGAATATTAAAGGGACTGTCAGCGTAATTTACTGCTGCCTCACTAGCAATCTGAATATTAAAGGGACTGTCAACGTAATTTACTGCTGCCTCACTAGCAATCTGAATATTAAAGGGACTGTCAACGTAATTTCAAGTGGCACTCTAGAGTCTAGACTAACATGTCCAATTCAATTGCACCCTTTAAACTTTTGTCTGATCAAGGAGTTCCTTAGATAGAGGTTTGAAGGTCGGTACCCTGGTGAATTGTAAATGGAGGTTCATTTAAACATTACGGTTAGGGTTTCTACAGGCAATTAGACTTTAGTTACTTCGATTTCTTGCATTTTTAGATTTTTTTAATTTTTTAATTTTTATTTCTTTTATTTTCTTTAATTTTAATTTTTTTTTCTTCATAATTACGGTATTTTGCTATATTTTACCTATATTTTTCTATAATTCTTGTATTTTATGTATATTTTTGTTATGTTTTTACCTGTATTTTCTTTATAATTATTGTACTTTATGTATATGTTTGTTATGTTTTTACCTGTATTTTCTTTATAATTATTATATTTTATTTATATTTTTGCTATATTTTACCTGTATTTTCTTTATAATTATTGTATTTTATGTATATGTTTGTTATGTTTTTACCTGTATTTTCTTTATAATTATTGTATTTTATGTATATTTTTGCTATATTTTACCGGTATTTTCTTTATAATTATTGTATTTTGTGTATATTTTTGCTATATTTTACCTGTATTTTCTTTATAATTATTGTATTTTATGTATATTTTTGTTATGTTTTTACCTGCATTTTGTTTAAATTATTGTATTTTATGTATATTTTTGTATTTTTTTTACCTGTATTTTCTTTATAATTATTGTATTTATGTATATTTTTGTTATGTTTTTACCTCTATTTTCTTTATAATTATTGTATTTTATGTATATTTTTGTTATGTTTTTACCTGTATTTTCTTTATAATTATTTTATTTTATGTATATTTTTGCTATATTTTACATGTATTTTCTTTATAATTATTGTATTTTGTGTATATTTTTGCTATATTTTACCTGTATTTTCTTTATAATTATTGTATTTTATGTATATTTTTGCTATATTTTACCTGCATTTTCTTTATAATTATTGTATTTTATGTATATTTTTGTTATGTTTTTACCTGTATTTTGTTTGTTGTAGAGTCATTAGCTTCCATATCTATATCTACCATATCTCCTGGAGTAGAATTTAACATTAATCAATCAATTAAAAAAACTTATTTTTTATTAATTTTAACTTAAACTAAATTATTTTATCGTGTTTTATTGGTGGTTTTAGAACTTTTTTATACAGTGGGACAAATAAAATGATGAAATAGGAAGACGAGTGTTGGACTCAAGTTTCTATATTTAGCCTAATTTTTGATTTGTTCTTCATGCTATTGGTAAAACTATAACATTTATTTATCAAAAGATTGTTTAAATGTCGTCTTCCTACTTTAAATTCTTATGGGTCCCACTGTAATGTATAAACCTTCGGTGATTTTGATCTGAAAATTTCCCAAATCATTATCAGGAGAAGCTCGGTCATCCTTTACATCCTTGCAATCATCCTCAAGCACTCTAGAATATTCAAACACGTCTTCAGACCTGTCCTAACTTGTTCAAACTTTAAATAATTTACCTGAATTTTCTCGGAGTTGGATCAAGCTTTTTCAGCCGCGGGATATATCTTCTCATTCGTTCTCTGTAAAGAAATGTGTCATGTATTGTACATTATTGGAAGGAATGTTTGCATCACTTGAAGAGAGTTTTAAAGATTGGAAGCAACCCGACACATATAGCTAGGCATTTCCTAGGGAGGATTTGCAAATACAGCTGATATTGAATCTACCTGTAATCACTAACAGTTGATATTGAAACTACCTGTAATCACTTACAGCTGATATTGAAACTACCTGTAATCACTTACAGCTGATATTAAAACTACCTGTAATCACTTACAGCTGATCTTGAAACTACCTGTAATCACTTACAGCTGATATTGAAAATACCTCTAATCACTTACAGCTGATATTGAATCTACCTGTAATCACTTACAGCTGATATTGAAACTACCTGTAATCACTAACAGCTGATATTGAATCTACCTGTAAACACTAACAGCTGATATTGAAACTACCTGTAATCACTATTGAATCTACCTGTAAACACTAACAGCTGATATTGAAACTACCTGTAATCACTAACAGCTGATATTGAAACTACCTGTAATCACTAACAGCTGATATTGGATTGCCCCTAAGTGTGAGTGTATTGAGTGTGGAACAGAGGTAAAGGAAGCTAACACTGTCAAAACTTGAAATCTGGTTACTAAACAAATAAACAAAATTAAAGGGAATGTTCAGATATTTCAGCAAAATGATAAAAACGTTTCAAGCATTCTCTCTCTTAGCTAAATAATCCCTCTAACATGAAATTGTAATATCAAATTCGTTGTGCAATCATTGGTTTCAAATTCCAGTAGAGATTGAACGACTTTCAGAATGAAATATGAAACAAAAATAAAGTTAGAGCATTTTTAAACAAAAAAGTTATCATTTATTACTGTAAATATAAGCTTTATCTTTCTATTATAGTAAAAAAAACAATGTTAAACATAGATTAACATTTGGATAAAACCCATGAATGATATGAAAAGAATACTTTTTGCTGAGGCCGAATTTAAAGAATTTGAGCCGCAGCATAAATTTGAGACGCGGCTCAAATATGGTTGGTTCCACTTAAAATTATAATTAATGTTTCCAGATTTAAGCCAGCGCTCAATTGAAACCTATTATTTTATTTATTAAATTCGAACTCAATTAAAATTACCTTTCTAGATCTATGATTGAAATTTTTGTAAGGTCAGTAAGTTCTAGAACATCTTCTATTTGGTTGTAGGAAGCATACAGTTCTCTTAACACATTTTTACTCATCAATAAATGCATAACGTTTCATTCGTTTTTCGCGAAATTTCGCATTTTTTCGGGAAAATGAATGGAGCGAAAAAATGAAAAACTATGCGAAATTTCGCGAAAACCATAGTTGCATTAATAGATTGTGAAAAAACTTTTTGAATTTTCTCTTCTAAGAGCTCATTGGGGTTCCACATTGGGTTCCCTTTCAGATTTAAACTTGATTTGATTTGATTTGATCATAATTAATAATTTCTTTTTCGCATTTTTTCGCAATACTTTCACATTTTACCCCGTAATATTTTGCGTTTTTTCGCGAACGAACGAAATGCAAAAAAAGAGGAAAAATAAGAAAGAATGCGAAATTATCGTCAAACAATTTACCCTTTTCACTAGAAACTCTGATCTTATTTAAATATATATCTCTGCCTTTTTGGATGTTTGAACAAAGGAATTGAGTTTTTGCCACAAACTAAAATCTTCTGATTCCAATATCTTTTCAACCTTATAGTGCAAACCTTTGATATTTCAAACTTAGATTATTTTATCTATACGTATTAATAGTTTGAAATATCTAAGGTCTACGACATTGGGTTACAAAGATATAGAGATTAGAAAATCAGAGTTTGTGACAAAAACTCAACTCCTTTATTCTTAGAATGTTTAGTACAAAAACATGTTTCCCCTTGTCCAAGTCTAAGGAAGCAAAAAATTAACCTCTTGTTATCTTGTTAGATCTGTTAGATCTGTTAGATCTGTTAGATCTGGTCTTGCGCAAGATTTGATTGCCTGCTTCTTTTAAGATAACATTTTTACAGCTAAATCAAAGAACTATTCAATGAAATGGTTGCCATGGTGATACAAAATCCGTGCATTGACGAAAATGTTTTTTTTTCGTGCCAATAATTATTTGCACGAAACTCATGTGTTGTCCGATACAAGAAAATTTTATTATGTTTTCACCTAATATTAGGGAGAAGGTCAATTCCATGTAAAGATATTAGACTGCACCCACATACTGAAAATACATATTATTTTGTAACTGATACTTTATAAAAATCATAATGATAACAATGATGATAGTGATAATTATAATAATAAAAAATAAAACAATGCAAATATGTGTTACGCGAGCCATGCTGCGTTCATAAAGTCTATGTGATACCCCTGCGAATCTCTGAGTTCTCCCTGAGGATCTGTACAGAACGTATTGTAAAGAACTAGTTTTAGAAGCTGTTTACAGTCCGACTACGCATGCGCAAGTTTTCTGCGTGGAAGCGAGCAGATTCTACCTTAGTATATATTTGTATTTCATGTAAAGATCGTCGATTATTAAAACCGTGTGAGATTCTAGGACCACTGCGGTAATTATGCTTATATTTATATGAATCTTGATTATTTATGTTTGGTTATGGTTGATATCGTATAATGTAATGTATGGGTTCCTTGCCACAGTTTTTTAATGCCTGAGTGGATTTATTGCTGTATTTGTATGATTTGTCACTCAATGCTTTTTCTGTAGGCTTATAAAAGATTATTTAGATTGAAGACTCAGAGAAATAAACGTTCGGAACCTTATTATCATCCTTTTGTTATGGAGAGCGTTGAGAGAAGGAAGTCTTACAATCCTATCCAGAGAAATACCACTCGGTACTTATAAGTTTCATTAGGTCTTTAGGGAATTCGCTAAGTAGCGAAACAATATGATAGTTATAATAATGATGATAAGGATATTAATAGTAATGGTAATATGACATAAATCACATTAAAAATGATAGTATAATATTAATCATATTGTAAATGATAATATTGTATTTGAAATTGAACCCCTCCCCTAACCTTACCCCTTAATCTAATGGCCAGTAGATCTCTAACTCTTCCCCAACCTCACTGCCTGCCCCGCCTACCTCGCACTATCCGCACAGCTCTTTGCAGCTCATTAAACACTGAACTAGCTAGCTAGGATAACAGAGAAGGGCGGGAGTTGAAATCTCCAGTGCGTAGATTTTGGCTATAGAATACAAATAAGTTGGGGACTGGCCCTTTCAAAAGAGGATGGAGAAATTCCAAATCCAACTCCCCATGATGTTATGACGGACGATCTGAGAGGCAGTCAATCTCTGGAAAAGAAACTGCAGAACCAGGTGAGCTCCTAGTATGGGATAAACAAAGATCTGCACACACTTCAGAGGAAACCCGATCCTGTGGGTCTAGACGTCTTTCAAGCCCAGGATGCAAGAAGATGTCAGGAAACCTAGCAGTATATCTACCCCGCTAATTTAATTCATTGTTTACCGTAACTTTGTAACATATTTCCTATTATACTTTTAACAGAAATGTTCAACTATTTTGTTCTTTTATTGTTGTGTGATTTGAAAAACTACCCTATCCGAAAGGTTAACCCTTTGTTGGGTTAACCTTTCGGATATTCAACATGGTGACAGCTGGGAGGGGGTTTGCTACATTATGAAATTGATCATATTGAAAATTTAAATAATGATAATGACAATAATTAGGATAAAAATTATACGTATTAATAACAATAATCATATCATAAATAAAATACTAGGAATAAAATCCAAACCTGAGAGAATTTTGAGTGTGGATATTTCCTCCCCTACTACCCTGAAAAAGGAAAAGTATTAGAAAGGAATTTAGTTTTTTTCAAGAATCTAAATATTTGCAACCCAATGTCGTAGACCTTAGAATTCAAACTATGAATTCTGATGATTAAAAAATCTAAGTTTGTTAAGATATAAGAATGGAAAATTTGGGGAGCCCAAATCACAGGACAGAGTTATAAAACCCATTTTTGGAATAGTTTTCATAAAAGTTGTAAGGCAATATTTTTGCTTAGAAATATGATTTCATATGGGTTTACTTGTTATTTCTATGATTAAGACATACTCCTATGTAAAAGACCCCAAAAAGGAAACTCGTAAGACGAAAAATGTTTGGCTTTGAGTCTGGATATTCTATAAATATGACTACTATTGTGGAAAATCGAAACCCTAATTTTCTGATCTAATTTTTGTATTTTTTTTCAAATGTATAATATCTATCTATCTATCTTTCTATCTATCTATGTATCTATTTATCTGTTAATAAAATTATTTGGATCCCGAAATGTAACAAATACATATTAAATCAATTAAACCCGTCTAGTCTGTGTATCAGGTTACATCTTTGAAATTTGAATCTTAATTTATAAAAAAATCCTAAAATGATAAAAACAAATGATGAAGATGATGGGTTGATTCAAAACACATGAATTTGCACAAAGTGAGGCATATTTACCCAAGGAATAAAATTTGCATATGCACAATTAAGGATTGTAAATAATTTTGCACTCATTCGGCACACTTTGCACAGACTTAGTCTATATAGGTTAGTACGAATATTTTAATATTGTGGCGGAAGACGTTCCGTAGGATTCCTGGAAAACTGGACGCGGCGTAGAGAATATATGATCAGCTGTACTCAATTCATTCCACGTTCTCAATAATAAAATATGAATTTTTTAAGTTAGTTAATCAACAATAGACATTAAAAATTGTCCATATTGAACGTAGTTAAGATAATGTAAAACTAAAAACTTAAAAATATTTTTTTTCCTTCCCTGTTAAATTATCTATAAGTATTAAGTAATGCTGCTTTAAAAACTAATCGACATATTTTTGCCGTGGTCGATTTAATAAATTGAAGACGACTATCAGACCGAAACTATAATGTTTGACGCTAGTCCAATAAACACGAACCACAGCAAATGTTTTCACAAAGTCAGAACTAATTTATTTGATTTTCAACCTACTGGCAGAACTGTTTGCTTTATAAGAACATCAATTAAACATAAGATTAATTTAATGTCGTCTTCCGTTTCCATAGTTTTATGGATATCACTGTAGATAGATAAAATCAATGTTAACATGCTTTGACAGTTAACAATTTGAGACCGATAATAAACCAATTTAAACATTTTTTTTTACAAAATTTAATTTTTAATTAAGATTCTACTATAAATATACTTGTAAATCTAATCAAAAGGAAACTAGTTTTTCATTGGCACATAAAAAAATTGACTATAAAAGTAATACTTGTGCCTCTCATTAGAATTTTACCTTTACGATGGCTTTATGTCCCTCAGTTATTCGTTCTCTAATATCAGCCCCCCCCCCCCAACAAAAAAAATTGTATTTTTTTCCAATTTAGATCTTTTGTGGAAAAGGTTGAGCGATGAGCGATATTTCAAATCAGGCAAGCTTAGTTGTTTATATCTTATCTCTTTCCTTTTACATTTTTTATGTCTTATCTCTTTGCTTTTTCATTTTTTATATCTTATCTCTTTGCTTTTATATTTTTTATATATTATCTCTTTGCTTTTATATTTTTATATCTTATCTCTTTGCTTTTATTATTTTTTTATATCTTATCTCTTTGCTTTTATATCTTTTATATCTTATCTCTTTGCTTTTATATTTTTTATTTCTTATCTCTTTGCTTTTACATTTTTTATATCTTATCTCTTTGCTTTTACGTTTTTTATATCTTATCTCTTTGCTTTTATATTTTTTACATCTTATCTCTTTGCTTTTATATTTTTTATCCAAAGTTTAAAGTTTTATTTTTGAGCAATAGATATTTTGTAAATGGAAAGAAGTACAAGAACCAAAAAGAAATGTCTGACCACTCCCTTTAATATATTGAGATGAACACTGAACAGATAATTTTGCAGGAACTTGTCAATATGACGGATTCTCAATTAAACGATAGGATTGATTCCTGGATCATTCAAGGTAAAATATTCTTCATAAGGATTTAATGGCCCCTCTTTCTGGCAATACTCTTTAATTTTTTTTATGATTTGTCTGAAAACCTTTGTTTTTTTGTACGTTTTAAAATAAAGAAATATTTTCCCGCATTTTTTAGACTTCTCAAAAATAGAAAAATTTAAACTTTTTGGAGAGTGACACTTTTAATTTTTACGGGTTTAGTCGTGTACTCTTTTAATGGACAGAAAATACAAACCAAGGAACAAGCAGACATTTCAAATATTAACGGAACACATTTCTGGACACTCAGAGCTGACAACTTTAGAAATGGTGGATATAGAGATTTATGCGTCATCCTCTCTTTTTCAAAATATCGAGACTAACCTAATCTTGAACTTTTATCCTGAAAAGTGTATAAAATTCAACCAATCAGAGTCGCGTATATGAAGCCGATAAAGGAATTGAGTTTTTGCCACAAATTAAAATCTTCTGATTCCAATATCTTTGGAATCTGATGGTGCAAATCTTTGATTTTTCAAACTTAGATTATTTTATCTATACGTATTAATAGTTTGAAATGTCTAAGGTCTACGACATTGGGTCACAAAGATATAGAGATTAGAAAATCAGAGATTGTGGCAAAAACTCAACTCCTTTGAAATTTTGCGTGCGATTTAAGATCATATACAGAAATGGGAGGAACTCTCTAATTTAGAAGAACCGGTTTTTGATTTTTCTCTACTGTAAAAAGAAAGAACGGTTTAATAAGAAAATCAAAAGTGTGTCCATTGGATACTCAGATTAAGTAACCGGGATTTAGGATATCTCATTCTAAAGTTTTCAGCTCAGGATAAAGTATTATTTTAAAATAAAAAATCATCATACATATATATTATTTAGGTAAAATATCAAGTACAGAAGCAATTGAAATGAAGGTAAAATTAAATCAAATAAACTTAATCTAATTTTCCTTCCTGCTCCCAAGTACTCACTCCCTACCGCCCCCCCCTGCTCCCTTTCCTCCCTCTCCTCCCTCTCCTCCCTCTCATCAAATATCTTTGCCTTTTTTATGCTTTTAGATATACCAGATATATCAAGGATTTTATTTCATATTTCAATTTATTAAATAAAACCATAAAATTGTCTAAATCTGATTAAAATCATTCATAGCTCAGATAAAAAGCACCTAAAAGGCAGACCACTTTTTAGACATGCTAGGACTAGGGCTATTTTGTGATTTTTGCTCATAAGAGATCTCGCTAAAAATAGGTTGCCAAATGAACGCCGCAAACTATTTCTAATGTCAAAGATTATTTATAAGTCTTCAATAAATTGATAAATCATTCCGGTTACTCTGAAGCAGCAATTTATTCAAGTTTTTATTCAGGTGTTGTACAGACAACTAAAAGATGAATTGAAGTGAGTATAGTCTTACAAAAAAAATCAAGGAGTTTTTAAAATAAGTTTAAAAAAGACAATTTGAAAAGTTGCTTTTACCAAGGGTTTATTTTGGGGTTTCTGAAGATTTTTCAAAGAACAAAAGTTTAAATCCCATAAAATAAATAAACTTTAATAAACTAAATGTATTGTAAACCGTAACTAAAATTGGTCAGTTCTACTTTGTTAAAAAAATTGGGGTTAAGACTTAGTCTGGATTTTATTGTTTAAAATGTTTAAACAATTATATCAGATTTTCTGAATCTTCTTCTAAATATGAATGATGTTTTCAGATTAACTACAGACGCCCAAAATAAAACAACAGAAATAGAAAGGTAAAATTTTAGTTTTTAAATCATATAAAATAATAATTTTACTGACGTTATCAAATAAGATATCTAGATAATAAGATATTCTATTTTTTCACTAAAGTATAAAGAATATAGTGGATAAACGTTATCAAATAAGATATCTAGACAATAAGATATTCTATTTTTTCACTAAAATATAAAGAATATAGTGGATAAACGTTATCAAATAAGATATCTAGATAATAAGATATTCTAATTTTTCACTAAAGTATAAAGAATATAGTGGATAAACGTTGATTTAGGCTTCTACGAAAATCCATATACCTTTTTTCACTTGAAACAATCCAAATAATTTCAATTGAAAACTTCTTACATCCATTTTTTTACTTACATATATTTAACTGTTTAGACATTGTGAACAGCTTCGCCAGGTAGATAATTAATATAATACGGTTAAAAGACTATTTAAAAAGATTTACAAACATTTTCGATATTCCAATGATAAAAGTATGTGTTTAAAGTCCCAGGAAATGCTGGAAAGGATGAACCAAGAAAAGAACGGAAGCCAAGGAAGTTGGAGTAAATAAAACCAAGAGATGATCGCTGTCACTATTAAACAAACGGATCGCTGACACAAAGAAAGAAACGAAAAGGATCGCTGACATAATTAAACCAACGGAAAGGATCGCTGACACAATGAAACCAACGGAAATGACCGGTGACATAATATAATCATCAGAAAGGATCACTGACACAATGAAACCAACGGAAAGGACCGCTGACACAATTTAATCATCAGAAAGGATCACTGACACAATGAAACCATTATATTTTAAACTAAAGTAGGGAATATAATCCTAAAAGACTACTTGTATAAACTTTTTACAAAATTTTTTTACCGTTATCATTTTACTTATAAAATGATGATAATATATAGTTGAGCCGTTATTTGACAAATAAATGAGGTAGTTATTACAAGAATATTAAAGGAATCGAGTCTTTGCCGCAAACTCATATTTGCTAATCCCTATACCTAATGGCGTAAACCTTTGAAATTTGAAACTTTATAGATTAGTTGATCTATCACATTTCGAAATTTCTAAGGACTCCGACATTGGTTTGCACAGATAGGGATTAGAAAGTCAAGGCTTGTGGCAAAGACTCGATTCCTTTATGAAGAATTATCCAAGAACAATAATTAAAAAAAAAATGTACCATAAACTGTAGAAATTATAATTTTTCAATGATATTAAGGAAAGAAATAAAAGAAATGAAAATATTTACCTCAGACTGTAGAAAACAGAATTATCCAAGTACAATGAAGAGAGAAAAGGGAAAGATCTTGGAAGAATCCTAAAACTCTCGTTGTTCCCAATACATCTAAACATTCACGTGGAGTGATTAAATACAAATATGACATGAAATATGGAATATATTTCTGCAATATGCCACACTTTTGAATAGTTTTAACCAGAGATAAGAGAATTACAGAGATCGATTAACGCCTATAATATGCGATATTTTCCACAGCATGTACTTTTGTGTACAAGTACTGTACACGACCAATCAGCAAACATCTGTATTCAGGGATATTCAAGGATCCTTTGAATAGGAAATGCAAAATCTTTAAAAATAGACAATATTCATAAAGGTTAGGTTTTATGTTTAAAATTGGAGTATTTCTTTAAAAGTTGTAAAAGTTGAATTCAACAAGGGGCCGTCAGATGTCAGTCAAAAAACATTACATGGAACCGTAGCATGGCGTGCCGGGAGACTACAGGCCTGCTCAGCCTATCCAGGTAGAGTGTATGAGCAGTCTGTGTAGTCTGTGGTTTTAACTCAGAAATCTTTTCCTTCAACAGTTTACCGGATAGGCTCAAGCAAAGCTAATTAGAGACCCGACTGTAACCTTCGATCTCTCTTCATCTGAAATCTAGACAACCCTGAAATTTATTAATCAAATTTTTAGACAGCTTCGACTTTTAAAACGTCGTAAAGGCTTGGGCTTTCGTTTTACTTTGCCAACCCAACAGTACTTTATTTGTGGACATATACATTCTAAAACTTGAACGGCTTCTTGTTTCTACCTTAAGTTAAAAGAAGTAATTAACATATTACTCCTCATCTGGGGTTGATATTTAAAACACATATTTGGACATAAAAAATTCCGCAAATCTACGAAAGGCGATAATGGGTTCGAAAGTATAAGCTGTCTGATCTAGAAGCAAGACATCTAAATCCCCGGGGGCCGGGGAATCTAATTAAAAGTTTCTCATTTTTCTCAAACGTAAAGGCATTGCAAATGACAAAATTGAAATAAAAATTTATGATAAAAATTTTATTTACGGATCATCTAAACATATCTATACGTAGGTTTTTTTCATCCTCTAAACGCCAAAACGACTGAATGGAATAGGCCCAACTTTTTTAAGTAAACTTAAATGACCCCCTAAAAAGTTATGGCAGGTCGAAATTGAAAAAATTGACTATTAACATATTTCTTTTTGGAAATCCTCCAATTTAAAGAAAAATTCTGCGAAACTTAAAGTATTACGGGATGCAAACGTGTTGGCCTAAAAAGCTATACATCATAAAGCTAAATATTTTATTAGAAAAGAGACGCTAAGCTTCATTGTAGCCTAGTCATTTTTTTACTTCTACTATTGACGAATAAAAGCTAGAAAGGAATTGAGTCTTTGTCACAAACTCTGATTTTCAATTCCCTATATCTCTGGAACTCAATGTCGTGGACATATATTTCAAACTATGAACCCTGTTAGATTAATTATTCAAAGTTTGAAATATTATACGTTTCCATCATTAGGTTGCAAGGATATAGGGATACAAAAACTTATGTTTGTGGCAAAGACTCGTTTGGTGAATTTTGAATCATTTATTTTTAGGAATTTTACAGAAAACTTTATATATTCCCTTAATGTTCAAATAAGTCTACCTTGTTTTATAAATACTAGACAAACAAACTGAAAATAAGTTGGAAAAATACTTCTAGTTTCGTGGTTAAACTTGCAGACTTCCTCTGCTTTCAAGAAACAGTTTTATTTATTCATTTTTAAATGTTTAAGATGTTGGTATTATGCAGAAGAATTCTTTTCATATATTGTATATAAATAAATAAATATATATATATATATATCATAAAATCATTTATATCATTTATCACTAAGGTAATAACGTCAAATATTTATTGGTAAATAATAGCTTTCATAACTATTAGTTTCTGAAAGGCCCGGCGTTGCCCGTGGAAGAAAAAAATTTTGAGAAAAAAAATCGATTTTTTAGCAAACAACACCCCCCATCCACCCATGAGTGTCCACAAAAAATTTCAGCCCAATCGGTCCAGCCGTTTGGCCGGCAATAGGCAACATATATATATACGATATATATACATATTTGTCTTGTTTACCTAATCCTTAGTGTCAGGTTCTTAACTCCTAATAGTTCAGTTGTTCCTGATATATTACCTGATCCTTAGTGTCAGGTTAAATGCTCCTGATAGTTCAGTTCCTGATATATTACCTGATCATTAGTGTCAGGTTCTTAGCTCCTGATAGTTCAGTTTCTGATATATTACCTGATCCTTAGTGTCAGGTTCTTAACTCCTGATAGTTCAGTTCCTGATATATTACCTAATCCTTAGTGTCAAGTTCCTAGCTCATGAAAGTTCAGTTCCTGATATATTACCTGATCCTTAGTGTCAGGTTCTTAGCTCCTGATATTCAGTTCCTGATATAATACCTGATCCTGAGTGCCAGGTTCATAACTCTTGATAGTTCAGTTCCTGATATATTACCTAATCCTTAATGTCAGATTCATAACTTCTGATAGGTTAGTTCCTGATATATTACCTTATCCTTAGTGTCAGGTTCTTAACTCCTGATAGTTCAGTTCCTGATTTATACCTGTTCTTAGCTCCTGATAGTTCAGTTTCTGATATATACCTGATCCTTAGTGTCAGATTCATAACTCCTGATAGTTCAGTTGTTCCTGATATATTACCTGATCCTTAGTGTCAGGTTCTTAGCTCATTACCTGATCCTTAGTGTCAGGTTCTTAGCTTCTGATAGTTCAGTTGTTCCTGATATATTACCTGATCCTTAGTGTCAGGTTCTTAGCTCCTGATAGTTCAGTTGTTCCTGATATATTACCTGATCCTTAGTGTCAGGTTCTTAACTCCTGATAGTTCAGTTGTTCCTGATATCCCACATAAAAGGTCTCTGCTCAGTGATCCTTTAAAATATATAATATATAGATATATACGTTTAAAATGAGAACCATTCGTGTTCATTAAAGCAAACAGATGTTTCATTTTTGAATTTTTTTCAATACGCAAATTTAACCCCTGTGCCTGCTGGTTTTGCCATAATTTAAAAAATGATTCTGAATCTGCATACTGCTTGAATACCTATTTTGTTATATCAAACTTAACAAGTTTAAACCCACTTTTACTTTTTGGATTTGAACATACTAGAACTTTTTGGAAAGCCTCAGACGAATAGAAACAGATTGTACTGCTTTCTTTTCTTACTAGAACTACCTTAAATTGAAATCGTATAATTTTTGTCATTTCTGATTATGCAATAAGTTTTTGAAAAATTTGTCAATCCAGAGATTTAGTGTTTCCTAACTCAAGTGCCCGGCGTTGCCCGTGGATTTTAAAAAATCGAATTTAAAAAGAAATGTTTGATTTAAAAAATTTAGATTTTTGAAAAATAAAATGTCGAAAACTTTACCCATGAATTCCCTCAAAACTTTTCAGCCAATTTGGTTCAGCCGTTTGGCCATCTATAGCTAACATATATAGCTTTATTATATAGATTAGTTCTAAAATATGTAGACTGTAGAAAGACATAAAGTTAATTACGGAAAGTAAAATGGTTTTTTTTTCAAATAAATAAAGTAGAGTTGGTTGTTACCTACGGGTATAATGGAATCCCTAGCCCTGATAGGTTCAGGTCCGCCGGAGGCAGGGGAGGTAGGGTCGGAGGTAGGGTCAGACGGTTGTTCGGAGCCAAGATCATCCTCTAAAAAATCATAATTCAGAAAGTTTGAAAATGTGTAAAATAAAATCTATAGTTTTATTTTTATCGTTTTCATTTTAATAAATCTCATCAGGCCAAATCACGGTTTGGAACTTTGGAACTCTCTTCCCATGCATTAGCTTTGAAATCGATTTATCAAGTAAAATGTGTCTAAATACACTGCACTTCACGATTACTGTGCTTTTCATGATCATTGGACTGTTTAGAACCATAACTTGGGTCTAACAGTCGTCTTCTTATTCACCAGTTTTTGGGTCCCTCTGTATCATTTAGATCATTGGTGTTATTTTTTGGGATGATTCGCTGGTTGGTCCAAAATAACTGGTTTTTACCTAAATTTGTGTACTCCAAGGATGTATAAGAATCCGATTCCAGATCATTTGTATCAATATCCATGTTCATGTTCATGCTAGTGTTCATGTTTATGTTGCTATTCATGTTCATGTTTGAACGTATAGTAGGATTTGAGAACATGGTCATCACACCTTCTCCGTGAAATCTAAACAATTTTTTTGATTCTTAAAATCTTAACCCTTAATAATAACAAACTATTAATGTCATTTCAAAATAAATGAGTAATCTTCTTTACGCGCTTAAGTTTGGAATGAAGAATACGACAGAGCAGAGCCTATTTTACCCATCAAACATGCCTTTGAGATTTTTTTCTTTGAAATACACTCGGTTTAAAAGACGAATTTAATATTGTTTTAATTTGCTTACGATAAAATATGTATAGATATACAGTGATAACCTGAAAACTGAGTGAACACAACTTTTATATTCAAGCTTTGAGTTTAACTAGTTTAATGAGCATGAGACACAGCAATTGTGAAGAGTTTACAACCCCATTTCACTTTATTAGTGATTTAAAAAGGGTCTAGTAAAACCTTTTGCTTTGTAATAACACCAACTACTCGAAAGTATTGGTGTAAAGTCGTCTTTCTATTTTAGAGTTTTCTGGTTATCACTTATACCAAATGCTCAGATCTAATTAAAAGAGCTAATTATGCTCTTATAACAGGGGGGACCATCAAGTAGAAGTAATATTTAGGAATGATCATGTCAATCAGTCATGATCGTGAAAACCAATTTTAAACATGTTTTTCGGTATTGATGACACCATTTACAAAAAGTTTAAACTAAGAAGTTTCTTTTTAATTTCACCCACTTTCTTTGAATTGATTGCAAATGAATTTTAAATGTCGCCTTCGTTTAAAGGGAAGGATAGATTAATAAAGGTATATTAGTAGAATATCATCATCATAAAGTACTGTCAGAGCCCTCAAACTAATTTTTCATCGGAGACCCATAGGTTATGAGACTGGGAAGAAATAATCATTGGAGCTTTTCATTTGAGACCATTAGCTTTTCATTGGATACCCTATGCTTTTTAGATAATTATCGGAAACCCGAGATTTTTATCTAAGCCCATACGATTTACAATGTGATGGGGTCTCCAATGAAAAGCTTGGGGTCCTTAAAGAAAATCTTGGGTTGTCCAACGAAATTTGGAGGTTTTATGATGATAAGCTTGGGGTTTTCAATAAAAATATGGATGTCTCCGACGATAATCTTGGGATTTTTTATGATAATCTTATGGTCTCCAATGAAGGTCTTTGGGTTATCGATCCTATGAAAAGAGGGGTTTCCAATAAAAAATCTGGGGTCTTCGATGAAATGCTCGGTATTTACAATAAAAATATGTGGTCTCTGATAAAAAGCTTGGGATGTCTTTAAATAGCTTAGGATCTCTGATGAAAAGCTTGGGGTCTCTGATGAAAAGCTTGGGGTCTCTAATGAAATCTGTGGGTCTCCGATGAGATGGTCAAGGGGGGTCCCCTACAGTACTCCAAAGATGGGTTCTTCCTAGTCTCCTAGCTTTAAAGAAAATTGTTGGGTGTCCGATGAAAAACTTGGGTTCGCTGATAAAAATTTGGTGGTATATATATATATGAGTGTCTGATTTATGAAAAGCTCGGGTTCTCCAATGAAAAACAGAAAAGAGGGGGGGGGGGGTCTGGACTTTGATAAAAGGTGTCTTCTATGATTTTATTTTCTCTCTGAATTTGAATATCAGCAATTGTATCTAAAGTCAGCATGGTTGATTACTATAGTATAGCCCTGATAGTACTAGGTTGATAATACTATATATAGGGGGGGTTGTATCTAAAGTCAGATGGTTGATTACTATAATATAGCCCTGATAGTACTAGGTTGATAATACTATATAGGGGGGGTTGTTGAATCAATAACCTGCAGAGTTACAACACGGACAGACAGTCAAACAACCAGAGGCCGTTCCTTCCATAAACTACATTGGTCGACAAATTGACGTCTTCTATATTGGTCGTCAAATGTACGGAGAAATATATATCTATCAGATATGCATTTAGCATGAGACATCTAGCGGCCAACATATCGTCCCCCAAAGTACGTGAATTACACGACCACTTTTTATGGAGAGAACGGGCTCAGACAGTCAAACAGAAATACGTTGAAATAGACAGACTGTGAAATAGATGGACAGTGAACATTCAAAGGCGTACTCAGGAATTTGTCCAGGGGGGTGATATGAGAAAGATTCGCTAAGAATCCAATTAAAATTCAATGAAAAATGAAGAGCTGAATAAAAGTTTTCAAAAAGTTTTAAATGCTTGGAAATGACCAAACTAGCGAGCAAGACTTTGAATATTTGAACTGGATGCAGGTAATAAACTTGTTGTAGAAGAAAAATGAATTGTCATGAAGTACAGGTGAATGTTAATCAACGAACTGTGTCAATTTTCTTATCTATCCATCTATCTATCTATCTATCTTTCTATTCTTATCATCTAATTTTCACTCTCTCTCTCTCTCTCTCTCTCTCTCTCTCTCTCTCTCTCTGAAGTAGTGAAATAAGTTTAGAATTTCACAGTATTTGTAGTTGTTTGATGAAGTATACAGGTGCATATACTGTATACGTGTGTTTACAATACATTTAGGTGAACATATAAATCTGCAATATCTAGTTGGTAGCAAGGTTGCTAGTACACCACTCCAATATGTTATTGTTAGATGTATACATATGTTAATAAGTGATAAATTAAAATGATTGTTAGACTGGAGAATTTAGGTAAAAAGATTTATCTTTTGCTGCTGCTAAATACTTATTGTAATATGAGAGTGACCAGAGGCGGAGACACGCCGCACCGTTTGTCTTTTTTCGCAAATGAATGAGCCCAAAATGAATTTACGGCCGCGCGATCACCCGTAGGGCTTCCTGTCCGCACCAATTTTGTCTTCCGACAAAATGTCTTTACTATTTTAAAGCCGAATGCAGCGTTGAGTGACGTTGACTAAAGATTTTAAAGATATGTCTTGCATCTTACTTAACCTAAGCTGAAAACTATAGAATGGAATGTCCTTAATCCCGATCGGTTAATTAATCTGGAGATTAATCTGGAGGCGAACAAGCCTTCTTTAATCTCGAGATCAAAAAAAAGAGTGGATCAAGCATTAATCCCGATATCCACCATTCAAAAGTTCCCAGCTCAGAACATATAAATTATAGTTTTTTTTTTGCTAATATAACTAAACATCCTTGCTCCCTGAGGCAATAGTTGTTACAATTTTGGTTAAAACTGTGATTTCAAAATGTTATTGAACATGTGGAGAAGTTCAATTTTTACAAGATCCAACGCGGTTTCGCGTGTGATTTGGTTTTTAATTATCTAAATCTATCTATCTATCTATCTAGCTATCTGATTTTCGGCATTAACAAAGTTTTTCTATTATGTGTTTATATTGTTTCAAAGTTATTGTTCTACAGTGCATTAAAAGTACACACCCAAAATAGAAAAACAAACCAACTTTATTCATAAGTTTAGTTTGAATTTGCAAAAATAATTTTCTAAAGTGTTTAAAGATTATTAAAATAAAATTGCTACAAGAAAATCCATATATAACATAATTATTATAGTGAGTGTCTGTTTGGGGGGTTTGTCTGTGCTAGCTTCATATCTTTTCTTTACTGAAAGAACAGTTGTTAAAGATTTAAATCCTGAAAATAAGGTAAATTTCTACAAAATTCTGGTAAAAGTACAAACTATTCAACAGGAATAATCACACATTTTTCATAAATATCTATTTTTTTATTTAAACAGCCACATATTCTTGAAGTTTAAGATTTAAACTGGGATTTTTAAAGCAAAATATTTTTCACTTGGTACGCATAGTAAACAAATTGTTGAACTATTCGGGATAGCATTTTTAGATAAGGTCTTTTTAAACGATGTGATCTTTCCTATTTTCATTCTAATAGTTCTAAATTTGCAAGCTGAAGGGTGTACTGAGAAAAAAGCGGAAAAGTAAATAAAAATCTTAGTACTAACACTTTTATTCTTTATTTATTGTATGCAACGGTGAAATATCTTATTGAATCTTCATGAATGAAAAGTTTTTGTAATTTTTTTTTTAATTTCCTAGTTTTTAATTTCTTCCTATGTTTGAGGTTTTTTTTACACCCTTTATATCCTTCAGGTGAAGGATAAAAGGTTGACCCATCTACGTCAGATATTCTTGACCGCAAACCTACTCGCTCTTCTAGGCAAATTCAATCATATTAAAATTTTAGTAGAAAAGAACAATTGTTTTTTTTAGTTGAGAGATATAAAGAGTTTTAAGATGGAAAATGTGTACTTCTTTAAATTCCTTCCTGAAAAATAAATAGCAGGGGGAATCGTACTTTTTACCAGACAAACTTCAATATTTTCATGAATTTTTCCAAATCTTTAAACCTTTACCTATTTAAAAAAATATAAATATATATAAACTGATTCTGTTATGTACACACTACACAGAGCCCAGAACTTTAAACAGAGTACCACTGTTTTTGTTTAGAACTATTGTTTAATATGGTTTCTTCATATTCTCTTTTTGTTTTCTGATTTCGTAAATTAAAATCTACGCAAATGTAAATACCCCAAAAAGGAAATTTGGACTTTATGTGGCACAATACTCTCTTAAATTTCTGTGGACGGTACAGTGTACAGTGTACAACGTATGTACAGATAAATGATTGTAACGTTACACAGCTGACTGGCTACAGGGCCCTTATGTACACAGGTAAGCGATTTATTTGCAAAATCATCACTTACAGATGTATAATCAATATTGGTTTTTGATAAGAAATAACTTAAAGTTAACTTTAGCATTCGAATCATCCCCCATTCCCAATGAATTAGAAGGGTACGTTAAAGAGCCTTTTAAAAATTTAAAAAAATCATGAAAAGTGTTATTTTGTTATTTAGATTATATTCCTATTATGGGCATAGCGAGGAGAACATTGCGCTTCTTTTTCTAACAGGTAAATACTATAGTGTATTCTGTAACAAACATTCAGCCTAGTATCATTCATAGAGATTCATACTGCTATCTAAATCATGTGTTGAATTTCAAAATGATGACGACTTAGTATTGTGACCAGAGCTCGGATGTTTTTTGTGAAGTAATCTTAAACACTTGATCTTAATATCCAATATGGGCCCTTTCAAATGTTTGAAAATACATGCACGCCTAATCCTTTAATTAAAGTTATTCCTGTAGGGTATGATCATTGCATGATCAAGATGGAAAGTAGAAAACAAGCTAAACTTATCCGTAGATCCTCACAAAATGGAGATCAATGCTTTATCTCAAGATTCAAAACACAACCTTTTTGACTTCAGGTATTTGCACTTGGGTGAATACCAACTGTTTTTGTCTTTTGCTTTTCTATCCATCCTGTAGACTGTATCCTGCATTCGGAAATTACCATTTGTCAAGTGCTTTCTTATCCATCCTGTATCGTGTATTTGTAATACACCATTATCAAGTGCTTCTTATCCATCCTGTATCGTGTATTTGTAATACACCATTATCAAGTGCTTCTTATCTTTCCATTATCGTGTATTTGGAATACATCAAGAGCTTTGCATCGGTCCTGTATCCTGTATTCAGAATAAACCATCTATCAAGTGACTTGTATCCGCTCTGTATTCGGAACACACCATTTATCAAGTGCTTTGTATCCGTCCTGTATCCTGTATTCGGAATACACCATTTATCAAGTGCTTTGTATCCGTCCTGCATCCTGTATTCGGAATACACCATTTATCAAGTGCTTTGTATCCATCCTTTATTCTGTATTCGGAATACACCATTTATCAAGTGCTTTGTATTCATCCTGTATTCTGTATTCGGAATACACCATTTATCAAGTGCTTTGTATTAATCCTGTATTCTGTATTTGGTTTCCACTCTGAATAAAGTTCTATAAGTTAACGTCTACAGAAAGACATCAGTTAGCATGAAAAGAAAGAAATACAATTATTTACCAAATTATGTTCTTCTATTTCAGGATATGTGTCTAGTTGTGTTTTTGGTAGTTTATCAGGACCGCTAGCGGATATATTCGGTAGTTTATTCAGGATATGTGTCTAGTTGTGTTTTCGGTAGATTATCAGGACCGATATATTCGGTAGTGTATTAGGATATATTTCATGATATGTGTCTAGTTGTGTTTTCGCTAGGTTATTAGGACCGGTGGTGAACATACTCGGTAGTTTATCAGGAAAAATTTCAGGATATGTGTCTAGCTGTGTCTTCAGTAGTTTATCAGGACCGCTGGCGGATATATATTAGGTAATTTATTAGGATATATTTCAGGATATGTGTCTAGTTGTGTTTTCAGTAGTTTACCAGGACCAATGGCGGATATATTTGGTAGTTTATTAGGATATATTTCAGGATATGTGTGAGTTGTGTTTTCAGTAGTTTATCATGACCGCTGGCGGATATATTCGGTAGTTTATTAGAATATATTTCATGATATGTGTCTAGCTGTGTCTTCAGTAGTTTATCAGGACCGCTGGTGGATATATGTTAGGTAATTTATTAGGATATATTTCAGGATATGTGTCTAGTTGTGTTTTCAGTAGTTTACCAGGCCCAATGGCGGATATATTCGGTAGTTTATTAGGATATATTTCAGGATATGTGTGAGTTGTGTTTTCAGTAGTTTATCATGACCGCTGGCGGATATATTCGGTAGTTCATTAGAATATATTTCATGATATGTGTCTAGCTGTGTCTTCAGTAGTTTATCAGGACCGCTGGCGGATATATATTAGGTAATTTATTAGGATATATTTCAGGATATGTGTCTAGTTGTGTTTTCAGTAGTTTACCAGGACCAATGGCGGATATATTTGGTAGTTTATTAGGATATATTTCAGGATATGTGTGAGTTGTGTTTTCAGTAGTTTATCATGACTGCTGGCGGATATATTCGGTAGTTTATTAGAATATATTTCATGATATGTGTCTAGTTGTGTTTTTGGAAGGTTATCAGGACCGGTGGTGAACATACTCGGTAGTTTATCAGGATATATTTCAGGATATGTGTCTAGCTGTGTCTTCGGTAGTTTATCAGGACCGCTGGCGGATATATTCGGTAGTTTATTAGGATATATTTCAGGATATGTGTTTAGTTGTGTTTTCAGTAGTTTATCATGACCGCTGGCGGATATATTCGGTAGTTTATTAGGATATATTTCAGGATATGTGTTTAGTTGTGTTTTCAGTAGTTAATCATGACCGCTGGCGGATATATTCGGTAGTTTATTAGGATATATTTCAGGATATGTGTCTAGTTGTGTCTTCGGTAGTTTATCAGGACCGCTGGCGGATATATTTGGAAGGAAACGGATGGCCTTGGTAAGTAAAAATTTATTTTTCAAATTACAGAAAAATATTTAATAATAAAGACGTCATATGACAACAATAACAATTTCCTATTTTTTTATGTATTCTACAAATTATATTCGTCTTTTAAAAATTTTGGATCAAAACCCCCAATTTTTGGAATCAAGAAGACGACTTACTATATCTTACCGCTCCGGAAGTTGGGACATCTTCAGGAGCGGAAAGAATGTCATCTTTACCTTTTCGCGCATTTTCCTAAAAAAAGCGCGAAAAAGGCTTTTATGAATAAATCATTCAACTTTCTAGTTTCTTATAATATTCCTGCATGTGGGGTATCAAAAAAATAATTGATATAATAAATGTGAAAAATTAAATATATTTATCAAAAATTAATTTAGGTTTTCTGTCTAGTATATGGAATATGCTGCCTTACAAAGGTACTAAAAAAAGGCATTGGAGTTCACAAATATAAACTTGAATTTTTAAAATACATTGAACCATTTTTAAACACTAACAAACATTTTTGCAATTGAAAAGTACAAGAATGGAGGAAACAATAAAAATCTGGAATTATGTTAACATTGGATTTTAAAAACAGGATTGTCTGTGAAAAGAAAATATACAATGTTACTAAACATAAAATTGTAATAGAAAGACGACATTTAAACAACTCTATTTATACTTATGGTGTTATGAACCAAATAGTTTTACCAGTAGAGTAAGTTAAATACAGTGAAACCCTTAATAACGAATACATCGGAAGAATTTATGTCGTCTTGACAATTGAGTTTTATTCTATATTACGTAAATTTCAGTATTTGCGAAAATATATAAGCCTGTATAGTATGTATACTGCACAATTGTTGTGTTTTACTTTCACATTCAACTGCACTGTTTAAAATCATAATTATGTCTAAAAGTCGTCTTCCTATTGTAAAGTTAACTGTAAAGTGTATATTTTCGAATGAGTGAACACATTTATTTAGATTAGCGGAAATCTACAAATTCTTCTGATTGGAAGAATTTTTGGCGGAATATCAACCTCGTGTCTTCATTCAGTTTTCGAATCTTGGTAATTTAAACATTTCATTTTTTACAAAATAATATTTTACGACTTCTTTAAAGGGAGTGTTCGTGAAAAATGATAGGTTGTATTGTTGTGTGTACCTTTTAACCCCATTATGGCTGGGTGGGGGGGGGGGGGGTGTTTTTCACCCCACCTGTGGGGTTATCTCAATAAATCAAAAACGGCTAGCATTGGTAGAACGCTTCAACTTCTACACTTTTTCATCACCATAGTTGCGAACAAATTCAATAATATATAATTAAGCGTTATCGTATTTGATTAGACCAGGTTTCATTAATTATATCTAAAATTATATTCAATTTTTGAACATTTTTAAACCAATCTGTTCTCCTTCAGAAGTTCCGACCATCTATATAATAAAACAAGACATTCGCATATATATATATGTTGCCTATAGCCGGCCAAACGGCTGGACCGATTGGGCTGAAATGGTGGGGGCCGGCAGTTGTTAAAGTCTAAACAAAAATTCGAAATTTTTTTCTTCAAAATTTGTTTTTTCAACATTTTTTTCAACTTTTTTTTCCATGGGCAACGCCGGGCCCTTCAGCTAGTTTTCTCATAAATATTGATTGTTATCGTTCTAATGCTGAGTGAACAAAAATCTACCAATTACCGCATATTCTTTTTGGTAACACTCCTAATAATTTAAATAATTCTTTACTAAATAATGTCTTATATGTAGGTATGTGTCAGAGCATAAAAATAACTCATTCGATTCAGGTATTTAATAAAAAAGCTTTTCTTTAATTTTAAATGTAATTAATGTTTTTATAATTTTTATTTCAGGAGAGATTTCGAATACCTTGTCTTTGCTTGCATTGATCAACAGTAATCTTGCAATTTTTGCAGGAATACTCGCAGATGTACTTGTCAGGTTTAACAAGTTTTCTTCAATTCAAATTTTTTCTGATTTTTTTTTTCTTGTAACAGTTCTTTTGTAACTTTTTACATCTATCTGTAATTTTCTATTTCTAAACTTTTTAAATGTAACCATTCTGTTTTTCTGTGTTTATTCTTATTCATGACGATCTTGTTATGTCGTCATTACCATCTAGCATGTTTAAACAACATTCAAACCTAGCTTACTGTTAACAAAATGTATTACTAGCTTGACTATCTATAACAACAATTCACTAAATTGCTTCAGCAACATTCATAGACAGCTTGCTTAGATCATTTTTTTCAGAGATCTGGAATTTGCTCCAACCGCTCCATTTCTTCTAGCAATTCCTATTTTAACCCTTAGGAAATTAAATAATACACTTTTTATATTTAAAATTCGACTTCAATTTTCTTTCTTGATAATTATTACAATTCAATGTTTGTAATGATAATATAATCGTATCATACTTACTAAACTTTTATTTTTAAAAATAATTGTGTATTATTTCTTATAGTTTTTTTGTGATAGGTAAATATAATTATCTTATTCTTAGATAGGTCTTTTTATACCATTATTTGAGTAAGAATAGTAATTTTTATCAAAAAAATTAGTAAAGATTAAAAATAGTAAAAGGATATTTTTTTATCTAGGAATTTTCTGGAAAGAAAACTATGGAGACAGAGACATCAATGTTTTACAAACCTATAAACAGGTTTTATTTAAATTCAGATATTCTCAAAAATAAGGTTTATATGTATTTGATTTTTTTTTCTATGTCATTTAGTTTTTATATTGATTTTATCTTGATTTTATCCTGATTTTATCCTGATTTTATCTTGATTTTATCTTGATTTTATCCTGATTTTATCCTGGTTTTATCTTGATTTTATCTTGATTTTATCTTGACTTTATCTTGATTTTATCCTGATTTTATCTTGATTTAACCTGAGTTTATCTTGATTTTATTTGCTAAAATGTTTAGGGTTATAAAACTATCATCAGTAACTCTAATATTCTTCGTATTGGTGCAGTACAGGCTCTAGGTAGGGTTACTTATATGCCCATAATTTTTTAAACAAAATTAAAGAGTTCAAATATGGAACTACAGGGTTACTCACAGAAATAAGACTGTAAAGACGACCTGAAACTATTTGAGCATCTGCCCTAAATATAGTCGTTTAGTAGTCCATTTATTGATTTGGAAAAGAAAGTAACAAGGTAACAATTACTGGGAACCATGAATATATTTTCTTTTGATACTCCTGATGGAAACAGACAGTATTCATTTCGTACAGTCTTATCTGAAGTAACATGGGTAATCTTGGAAGAAGTTTTCAAGTCCCATATTTCTGATCTTAGAAAAAAAAATACAGTTATGAGTCATGCCGAGTATAATGAGGAATGAAACCAATCTTTGTTGAATCATTTAAAAAAACACTTTAAAAAAATTAAATTGCAATATGCATGGCACTTCTTTAGCGTTAAATATACAAATTACTAAGTCTAAAGACGATTTCTGTTGTTCTGATTTTACCAAGTAATCACTGTTTATTTTTATTTTAGTTGAATCCAGTATGTTTACATTTGTGTATTTGTGGACACCAACGTTATCTGCTGGTGGTACAGCAGCCCCACTAGGTATAATAGTAGCACTGGCACAACGCAGTATAGTACAATACAGTTTAGTATGGGTACATTACAGTGTAGTACAAAATAGTGCAGTAGAGGAAAGTGCAATACAGTGCAGTACATTACAGTGCTGTACAGTTCAGTGCAGTACAGTTCAGTACAGTACAGTGCATTACGATACAATACAGTACAGTACAAGACAGTACAGTACAAGACAGTACAGTACAAGACAGTACAGTACAAGACAGTACAGTACAAGACAGTACAGTATAAGACAGTACAGTACAAGACAGTAAAGTAAAAGACAGTACAGTAAAAGACAGTACAGTAAAAGACAGTACAATACAGTACAGTACACGACAATACAGTACAAGACAGTACAGTGCAAGACAGCACAGTACAAGACAGTACAGTACAAGACAGAACAGTACAAGAGAGTACAGGACAAGACAGTGCAGTACAAGACAGTAAAGTACAAGACAACATAGTAAAAGGCAGTACAGTACAGTACAGTAAAGTATAGTAAAGTACAGTACTGCAAATACAGTATATGTATTACCATGCAACTTTACATATAATAATAGAGGGATATATTTGAAACCAAGAATAAATGTTAAAATGGTTCTACAGCTTCTTTCAAGGAATTTAATTCTCAATATCTTTTCTAAAATCTAGAATTGAAAAGTATAAGTTTAAGGAAAGAGAGAAATGAACAATAAGCCTGAATAGAAACTAATGAATGATTCCCTGCATCTTATTCTTATTTTAGGAAGAATATTTGCCAGCTTTATGGTCTCTATCATGGTTGGATCCTTTATATTCAGGTAGATCGAATATCCAGATATCCAGAAACCCAGTTATCCAGATACCCAGATATCCAGATATCCAGATATCCAGATATCCAGATATCCAGATATCCAGATATCCAGATATCCAGATACCCATATACCCATATACCCATATACCCAGAAACCCAGTTATCCAGATATCCAGATATCCAGATACTTTTTTATATCAACGTTTTTTCTAATCATCTTATTAATTTAAAATTCTTTAAATTCTAGGCGTTTGATAAAAATGATATCTGCTGCACGTATTCTATCAATATCTACCCTTTCCTTCTTTCTATCTAACCTTGGTGCTACAGTATTTACAGGTCAATTCATTAATTTTCTATCTAACGTTGGTGCTATAGTATTTACAGGTCAATTAATTAACTATCTATCTAACGTTGGTGCTACAGTATTTACAGGTCAATTCATTAACTATCTACGTTGGTGCTACAGTATTTACAGGTCAATTCATTAACTATCTATCTAACATTGGTGCTACAGTATTTACAGGTCAATTCATTAACTTGAGAAAACTCAGTGTCAGGTTTGGTTCAAATGAGAAACGATATAAAACTAAAAAAGTAAAGACTTAATCGGCTGATCGATTTAATCAGGTGAATTTATTATTATTTAGCTGTTTCCTTGGTTCACAATAATCTGAAAGGCTCAGGATAAAAATTTTCTTTCAATTATTGTTACCTCCCAGTTCCACTACAACAAAATATTATAAGAGAAACTGAACACTTTCCCCCAACGTTGGTTTATAATTGCTTTTTGTTTGCGAGTAAATCTTTAACACTTATTTTGGCGTCTAGTTCATAGTTTGAAATACGGTCAAGGTTTAGAAAAAAAATTAAGTTTGAGATAAAATTTCAGGTAATTTATTTTCAGATCTACCCAACATCTGCTTTATTTGCTTCCTTGGGATAGAACTCTCATTAGGGATATACTTTCCTGCCATTGGAACTCTTAGGAGTACTTTTATACCAGGACAGCAGAGGTAGGACCTCTTAGGAGTACTTTTATACCAGGACAGCAGAGGTAGGACCTCTTAGGAGTAC
>NW_019396576.1:174747-199678 GCF_000591075.1 Eurytemora carolleeae | reverse complement strand
GGGGGGGGGGCTTGACCTACTTACTTGATATTGTTGTCGCATTTGTCTTAATTTGGAAATAAATCGTTCTTATTGATATAGAGTTTTTTATTATAAATAAACATTTTAAATCGGCCCTGTAACTATAGAATAAAAACTGATAAGTATCTGTCCCTTAATCTACGTGATAAAGATTTAATATTTATTTGTCTTTTACTTACTTACTTATTACTTACTTACTTACTTACTTACTTACTTACTTACTTACTTACTTACTTACTTACTTACTTACTTACTTACTTACTTACTTACTAACTAAAATTGTGGTTTCTCTTGGTGCCTTAATGCTGCAGAAACAATGGAGGAAATTCTCAGAATCCAACACTTTTCCCAATATAAAAACGACGTTATCTTCAACATTATTACCCAGATAAAAGTTTTGATGGCACCGTTGTGAATGGGGCGTGCACCTTTTCAGAGGGCAAATTGAAATTACTACAGTCCCCTGAAAGGCCGTAATATTTGCAAGTTCATTGTAAAATTGTATTTTTTCTTGTAGATTAATATTTTTTATATTAGTTAGGAAGTTATTTTGTTTGGTTTTTGTTTGGTTGGTAAAATTTTATTATTTAACTGGTTAACTAGTGCTCTGTTGCCAGAGTTAATTCAATTTTTCTCTCTGCAGTAGAGTACAGAGTACTTGGGCTTACTCTTATTTTTCGAACCATTCCCTTGGGACTTCTAGAGAAGAGTATACAAGCAGATACAGAGTGAGTGAGGGGGTTAACCCCCCCCCCCCCCCCCCCCCCCCCCCCCCCCGGCGGGGGGGGGGGGGGGGTGCAAAATTTATAAAAATTGACATTGTTTGATAGTTGACGAATTTGATGAGCTGAAGCTCTCAAGGTGGTTGCTGGTGTGTAGATAATCCGTATCACAGCCAGCTTTGATGAGCGTTCATTTCATCCCAAATCATCTCAACAAACAACAGCGGAAGAAAAACAGCTTAAAACGAACTCAAGAAAAAGTGAAAAAATGTTTGAGCTAGAAATTTTTGGCTCTCAAAATATTATAATATTCACATTGTGCTTGTTGTATACCCTGTTCAGAATCCCCCCTACCTAAGGGAAATTGCAGAAATTCATATTTTAAAAATTAAAAAGAATTCATTTATGACAGGATTTACTTCTTGTGCTTCTCTCCCCTATGGTTCATTGTCAGGGGGTTATCCACGTGCCCCCCCCCCCTCACCTCATGAATGCAGTACGGTTTACAATACACAAAGTACGGCTGACGAAGGTTTTAACCATGGGCAGGCAGATTGCAGTTTGGTCCCAAACATTTGTCAAGATTGGTTAGACAAGAAAATAATGTTGTGACTGCAAATTCACTTTTCAGGGTCCAAGGGGGGGGGGGTGCCGGTTTGCGTCCCCTCACCACCCCTTCTCAAAGTTTGAAATCCATAATTACAAAATAATAAATTAATATTTAAAATAAAGTCTAAAATGGTTTCAAGAGTTTTAAATTAAAGTTAATTTTTACAGTTTCTTTAAGTCTTTGAAATATGAAAATATACGGGTAATAACTTTTTTTACCGGAACACTTATTTAATCTGTTAAAATTGTTATTTTATTCGCAGGATTAAAGATGTAGAAAAAAAACAATCGCCCAAAAATGTATGTAAACTTTCACGATGTATCTTTAAGGCAACCCCTCTAGATTTTGTAAACCTTTCTTGTTAAATAGTTCTAGCAAGATATGTTGTAATACAAGACTAATCTCTTATTTTTATTCCTAATATTGTCACCCATATTCCCCCCCCCACACTTATCTCTTAACCCTTTTCAGTAACTTAAAGCGCCGTATGTTTTCCATTCTTAAACTATTTATATTCACTGAGCTTTGAAGGGGAGGAGGGATTCTAAGGAATGTGAACGAATTTTGAAAAGGTGTTTTTGACTGAAACAGATTTCATTAATAAGTTAAAAAATAAGTGCAAATAGTTTTTCTCTCTTTTAAGAAAGAAAAAAGTACGGCAAAAATTCGCTAATTCATTTTTTCGGTGAATTTTAAACTCCTTTTGAAAAGTCGGGAACACACTCTTTAAAATTGCGAAAATAAGTAACCCTGAGATTCAATTGAAATTCATGAATGAACTGAACAAGAAGGGGGGGGGGGTCCTATTTTCTCTGTCTGAATCAACTTTATCCTTTGGGGAGATAACATAATATTAAGTTTCACTCCCTTTCCACCTATGCTGTAACCCCCCCCCCCCATTAAAACGTCGTTTAAACGATTATTTTGAGAATAGGTGAAATGTGTTGTTTAAAGACCCTCCTGTATATCCCCAGCTAAAGATATCGATCTTGAAAATCCGAATATTGCAAATTTACTAAGCTACCTATACACTACTACACGGTCCCAAATATTCGCCTTGTAAATTCATAAATTATCGAATAAAAAGATAAAATTCTTGGAGTTATCTGAGCCGGCGATCTTTTTGTACCGAGGGCGGTACCGGGGAGGTTTATTGTTTGAAAATACGTTCATTTTATAGACATAACTAGACTTTATATTTATTTTAAGTAGGTAGCATAAAGTTATGCATAAATCGTTAATTGAAAAGTATTCTCCTTATTAGGTTATTTTAATTTAATAAAGTAAAATTTTCTATTTGGTCGACAATGATGGAAAATTGGGATAAGACATCTAAAATTTAAAATTAAGGAAATATTTATGAATGAAATCTAAAGAAGAGGGATTAATTTTTTATTATGTACATTCAACCTCCCCACCCCCCCNAGATAGATAGATAGATAGATAGATAGATAGATAGATAGATAGATAGATAGATAGATAGATAGATAGATAGATAGATAGATAGATAGATAGATAGATAGATAGATAGATAGATAGATAGATAGATAGATAGATAGATAGATAGATAGATAGATAGATAGATAGATAGATAGATAGATAGATAGATAGATAGATAGATAGATAGATAGATAGATAGATACTGACATTTAGATAGAGACAGACAGACAGACATCAACAATAATATACATTTACAACCTTGTTTATTAACTACACGTTACATAGCTTTATAGCTTGGACAGAGTAGAGCATACCTCCTATGTTCTATGACCTATCTTCTATTTACTATTATTTATACAGGGGGACCAAAAGCTACCCGGCTTTTGTCGTCCGATGCTTCAATAACGAGTAAAACTATGTAGAAATTTAGAAAATCCCAGTGTTTTTGGGTAACCCCGTATGTATGTTTTCCAAACAAGTATTATTTTGAAAAATTAACAATTTGACGAGGGGGGTATAATATTGAGGCGGGTTAATAAAGTGTGGGTTGGGTGGGAGAAAATAGATGCTCCAGGTGGAAGGAGTTTGGGGGGGGGGTGTAAGATGCAGTGACCTGCCTACCGGATGTATATAATGACCCCCAAGACCCTAGTTTCCGGTTTCTTCTATCAATGAAGCTCAAAACTGGAAAATATATTTATGTATTCAATATACAATACAATTATACCTCAAACCGTTCAATAATCAACATATTCCCTGTGTATACAGTATGACCAATAAAACTGTGGAATAGAAGATGACATGTGCATTAGATGTTGTTAAAAAAGTAAAATACTTCTAACCAGTAATAAAATTATCTTAGCAAAATTGTTGTAATATTTAAAATCAAGTCGTCTTCCTAGCTGACAGTTTTATGTGTCTCACTGTATAGTTTCTCCTTAGTTTTTAAAGACAACCTTCCTATTATGATCTTATTCAGATTTTATTATAATGTTTATGTTTGGTAGGATTTGTATGTTTATCTAATGGTATTGTCCTGTGTTAGAGTTAACACTGATAGTCCTTATGAAGATTGGATAGCCTAGCATTCTCCTTTATATACAGTGTTATATAATGTAGATAATATGATGAAATTAATATAGTCCAATAGATCCCTAGAGTCCCCCGGCCCAGTAAATAGTTTCTATTTATTATATTGGATATTAATGAATATATCTAATGAAAATATATATATGCTGATCAGATACAGTATTCAATATAATTGCATTAATATATATTTAATATATCATACATTCTTAGGAGTATGGTTGTTATCACACACAATGTGTCGTGGTATATGATTATTTTTAACCCAAGATCAATATATGTTAATATATATAACGTTGTATTTATTAATATTATGAACTATATCAGTTTTCGTCAATTTTAAATCCTAGCTATATATTATTTCTCAATTTTAAAATGAAAGCGTTCAGATTTTGTTGGATTAAACGTATCAAGTTATTGTCTATAGGGCTTCTTCCATTCAGACTTGCACATTTTGCAAAAGTATGGATTTCAAAAATATTTATATAATAGTGTTGAACTTAACAACCTTTAAACAATAGTTATTGAGCTTAAACCTTGGCTTTCTTTTGGAAAAGAAACAAAAAGAAAAGTTGCAGGGAAAAGTTGAAAACGCTTTGTACAGCACGAAAACTTTTTTTGGTTCCTGACCCGGGACCAAATCATTAAAAAAAAAACGCAGTGCAATTCCTAAAATATTCATGAGGAATTCTGTCACTTTGAAACTAGTTTAAAATTTAATAAATAAAACAGATTTTGGTGCCGCCACACTACCATTTTTATCAGGCTTTTAAACCAGAATCCCCCCCTCCCCATGAAGAATAAGTTGTATTTGTTATTTACAGTGGGACTTACAAAACTGTAAAAAGGGAAGACGACATTTAAAAAAATGTACTTTCATGTATAAATATAATATTTTGATATACCAAAAGATTTAAAATCAACTACGTAAATTTGGTGAATATTGAAGTTTGATGTTGTTTTAGAACCGGTTGTACGAGCTGAACTGATGGAACAGGTTCCTCACATAGCTATGTACTGCCAGGAGGTCCCAGAGCATCTGAGTCACGTAGTTCCAACTCATCTTCTCCCCCTTGTAGTCACATTTCTTACAGATAAAAACAACCAGGTATTAGACAGTTTTAAATCCTGCATCAACTATAATGTCCGGGCGAACTGGGTCTGCTCTTAGTTTGATATTATTTAACCCCTTGTACTTCTTAGTAGCCCAGGATATGAAGATCTTAAATCTTCAAAGCTAATTCTACCTTTTTTTTTTTACAAAACATTAATAGATTTTATTTTACAATTAATTCTTCTTTAGCTCTTTACCTATTTATTTATTAAATTATTAATTTAATTCTTTTCCGATTTTTTGTAAACAAAATTAATCTTTTTCTTCAATAATGCTTGGTTGATATTTGACTTCAGTTTGTGATGATATTAAGGTTCGGAAAACAAGTCAAGCAGCACTCCTGGTTCTCCTGGAGCAAGGGTTGGTGGAGAAGTCAGATGTTGAGGAGCAGGTTTGAATTTAATATTTTTTTCTTTTTTGTAAGAGGGATCTTGGGCGGATTTAAAGACCATTGGTTACTCCACTAGGCTGCAATTCGAGAAATCAATTTTTTTAATTCTTTTATATTTCATTCTTCCTTTAACCCCTATTGAAATTCGGAAAGGGTCCCTTTAAATTTGTTTATCTTTGTTTAACATGTTCCGGAGACATAGTCTGCAAAATAATAAGTTTAAATTACACTGCATTTCGACTGAAAAGGTTTTTCCCTTACTAGAACGTATTCTTGCTGTGGTGTGTGTTTCTGCACTAAATCCACGCAATTAAGTTTGGAGCTTAGACCTGTTTAAAACTATTTTTTCAGGAAATTAAATTTTAGAATCTTGAATTATTTACTTCGGAGGGGTTTAGGAATTGCTCGGCTTTTGCAGTTTGTCATATTGGATTTGTGGGAATCATCTTATTTTTTTGGGAAATTGTGAAAACTGTTCAAGCATTACGATTTCCATTTGGGAATTTGGGAAACTGTTCTATAATCTTTACTTAATGTTGGGAGTTAATAAATCCTAGAGGATTAGTTGTAAGTTGAAGACTTTATTATGCAGGGAACATACTAAGTTTTCTTAAAGTACGTTTCCTCTTCAAGATATTATGAATATCAAGGGTTGGAATTTCCCAGACTGCCATTATCTATTTTGGGTGCTTTTTTATTCAAAATTCGTACTTTTGCACCCCCCCCCCCCTCCAATCAAAAAATATTTTGTGTCCTAGTATGAATATGAAGGGGAAATTAAACATTCAGTACCAGTCAATATAGGCTTCCTCTTTTTCTAGTTTAAGAAACAGAACCAGACGGAAACAGTTTATATTAGATAAAGATAGATATAGATCTTCTTTTTCATCCAAGGCGAAATAGAAAATATCCTTAATCCGGATTTATTTTGTAAAATGTTTATTCATTTATTCGTTTATTTATATTATTATTTTCTATTTATTTATTCAGATATGAAATGTGCAGCATATGCCAAATTAAGAATAATAATTTCTTGTTAAGATTGATATTTTGTATTTATTAGTTTAAATTTAGGTTTGTCCTGTTATTATAAAATTTACTGAAGCGGATTCTCTTGACGACTACAGAACTGAAGCAGTGGCGGTAAGCATCTTAATTTTATAATTTTTTATTTTTTGAAATCCGCAATTTATATTTATCCCTGTTATAAGGTGTTAATTATTCACCCCTGTTTATATTCTTTGTGTATATGTTGGGCTTTTTAACCTTATGACGCAATAATATATTTCTGGCAAACCAAGCAAACATGTCATTTTGTAAGGCATTAAGAAGCCTTGGGCGGTTAAGGCCATTCTAAATCTACAAGCCATCTTCATTCTAATCTTATTTGTTGCCTTACTAGTTGCTTACTAAAGCATAGAGAGGCGGGGGGGGGGGCTGTAGTATAAAATATTTCAACTTACAGAGAAGAAAACTATTATTCATCTATTCACAAATCCATCCATCCATTTATCCATCTATCTATCTATCTATCTATCTATCTATTCCAGTAACCAAACCCATTGCATATTCCTCGGACTGCTTCGGTCCCAAGAAACCTATTTTTCCTACGAACCCCCCATTTTTTCCCCGATATCCTTTTATTATCATCTCCGACCGTCCAGACTTAGGCTAGCGGCAGACACAAGGGGGGGTCTTGCTGCGCGCAAAATCTGCAATCGTGTCCCCGTATGCAATAAGATCTTGATATTCGCAAAAGCGGTGAATTTTTTTTGCGGTCCTTGCGAAACGGTCTAAGCGTCGGCCTTGTTTTTTTTTATAAAATGTAAAACGCTCTAGAATTATGTATATTTTAAACCTGTTGTAATCACAAATGTATAATGTAATTCTATGTTTCCATGTTTAAGAGAATTAGACAAAATGATTTTTAAAAATATTTTTTCTGATTCTTGCGTATTATTTATTGCAACTACTAAACCAGATACCTGCTGGAGCTAAATCCCAAGGAAGGAGAATGGGTTGGCCGGCATGAAAGACATGGGTAGTGAGATGTGATTATCTTACACAACTCACTAGTCTGTCCTTCCTATCGTCCTGCTTTCAACAATCAATCAATCAATCAACCAATCAATCAATCAACCAATCAATCAACCAACCAATCAATCAAACAAAACAAGAAGAATCTACAAACCTACGATCAGTTGTGTTAATTATTATTTTATCATGTTATAATGTAAAGGTTATAATTGAAACATTACATTTTTTAATTTAATGTTTCAGGAAATTATGTTTTTGTAAATATATTGTATTATTGTACTAGAGCTGTTGACGTAACAAATAATTTCCGTTTCAAACTAGAAAATGTACGAATGTGACAGGACGCAAAACTCGCAAAACGCTGGCATATGTTGAGCTAATCGGTAACATCAACGCTGGTTTGTCATAGCGATTAGTAATCCTTTAGATTTATCTATCACAGCCAGCTTTGATGGTTATTGGGAGCTTATAATCCACCCTAGGTCTTTTCCTTCTTATATTGTATCATGAAACATATTTCTGTAAGTCTTCTCATTTTAACTACGGGGGGGGGGGGACAGGTTGCTTTAAAACAAATATCCTTTTATTTCTTATGTTTTCAAATATATATATTTTGCACAATAAACCTGGCTTAACCCTTCCCCACTTTCAACGGAAGTTACAGTATGAATTAATAACCCCCCTTTTGTCCCCCTTGCAAATATTTGTATAGTGGTTTAGAAATCCACGGAAAAGATTTGTATAGAGAATACACTTTTTAGGAAATAAAACTTGCAGTTCATCATTCCGTTTAAACGAATTTTCCCACTGCAAATTCTAGCATTATTGCAACATAAACTCATTTTTGGAAATTAAGTTTTTTCAGAAAAAAAATTGTGCCCCCTTCCAAATATCTGCATGAGATCATATTATTTAGTTAAAAATATCATTTTCATCAGTTTTCTTCTTTTTTTATTTCTTGTCTTGGTCATCATCTTTTCCTTGTCTGGTACTTTAGTCTTTATTTCCCTGGGCTGGTACTTGTCTGTTTCTTTTTCCCCCTGACTGGTAATTGTTTGGTCTTTTTTCCTTTGTCTGGCACTTGTTCAGTCTTTCTGTTCCTTGTTTGGTAAATGTTTGGTCTTGTTTGGTCTTTTTCATCTTGGCTGGTACTTTTTTATTTTTTTCCTTTTGGCTGGTACTTGTTTGATCTTTTTCCTCTTGGCTGGTACTTGTTTGGTCTTTTTCCTCTTGGCTGGTACTTGTTTGGTCTTTTTCCTCTTGGCTGGAATTTGCTTTGTCTTTCTTTGTCTTGTTTGGTAAATGTAAGTTCTTTCTTCCCCTTGTTTGGTCTTTCTGTTCTTTTTCTGCTACTTGTTTGGCCTTCCTTTCTTTCCCTTGTTTAGGTACTTGTATTGTCTTCCTCCCTTTGTCCTTTGTTTGGTATTATAATCACCCACAAGGGGGGAGACTTCAGAGACGACTGTACGGAATTAATACTGTCTCTGTTCCTTTTATTTATGATTCCCTGTAACTGTAAATTTGTTTCTTTATTTGCCCAATCATTAATTTCCCATAAAAAGTCTTTATTTAAGGAAGAATACCTAATTTAACATTGGAATTGTCATATTGGATGAGTTTCAGGTTGTCCCTACAGTCTCATTCTTTGTGGGTAACCCTGTATGTTTGTATGTCTATTTCAACATTATCTTTTTTGTCTCGTGTTTAGTGTAAGTCTGTGTAGGGGTTCCATTTTTAAACTGTTTAATACTTTCTTCTTTGATTTATCTATCTAAAATCTGTCCATGTCTGTCTATATATGATGTGGCACCAGTTATCCAACTTGTTGTCTTTTGTCTGTTGTCAATCCCCGTCTTGCTGGTGTCTTTTGTCTGTTGTCAATCCCCGTCTTGCTGGTGTCTTTTGTCTGTTGTCAATCAAGTGTTTTGCCTCTCCATCACTTGTCTCTCTTGTCTTCGAGGATGAACAAAATCTAAAATCTTTTTAACTTTTAAGTTAATAAAGGCAGAATTTAAAGCATGAAATTGAGCATAAAGATAAGCCTGTAATTTCTCTATTTACATCCCCGTTCTAATAGACTCGTCAGGGCTGTTAAAAACAGATTTGCTTCATTGTAAAAGTCAAATTGAATTTTCATCTGGAAGATAAATGTTTAAAAAGATAAACTGAAAAACGTTAATTAAAAATATTCAAAATGCCTTCATTCCAGTGCAAGTTAGAAATATGCTTTTATTAAATATTGTTTTATGTTTTTTATTTTCATTAACTTATATTTAAATTATATTTTTATATATTTACAACAAAAGGAGAATCTACCCTAGTTACAACAGAAGAATCAAATATTTTGAGGCCGTGGCTTGTCAAATGGATGTGATGTGCTGCATTTATCATATCACAGCCAGTTTGACGAGTTCCGGTCCCAGGTCGTCTTCACTCACAGCATTTCCCAGCAAAATTTGATTTCCGACAACATTACAGCTTTGCACGATTAAAATCAATATTTGTCATTATTTTATAAATTTTGCACAATACCCCAGGTTGCGAGAGGGGGAGGCTTAAATTCTGAAAGATTGTAATTTGATTGGTGTTTCTTGTGTTAAATGCTGATAACGGTTGTGTACTAGGTCTAGTTGTTGATGTAGCACACTATTGGTGGACGGGATATAAAATGTTGAATTCTAGTTCTCCCCTTTCAATCATTATTCTTTATAGTTAAACATTAAACATCATTACTACTCGGTGTCGAATGTTCTTCTAAAGAAGAAAAATTGTTCGTTATTAGTTGTTTGAAAACTCTTTTAAAGTTCAATTAAGTTTTGTTATCTCCCTCCCCCCCCCCTCTCTCTACAGAAGAGATTGATATTATATTTGTTTTGGTAAATATTTGGTTGCTTTGTGGGGGAATGTCATCTTGAATTCCCCCCCTCCCATATTATCTATAATTTCTTGTGTTTGCTGGCTTCCAATATTATTGAATGGTTGGAAGCAATGGTTGAAATTTATACAGCAAAACTTAACACAAATGTTTATATCTTCGTTTTTTCGAGTTTAAAAACAATTATTTTTTTTTAAATTTAATTTTTATAAATGTTTCTTCCTCGCAAATTGTGAAGTTAAACCACTGTGTAAATGTGCGTTTTTTAACCACTGTGTTAATATGTTTAGTTTAACCACTGTGTAAATGTGTAGTTTAACCACTGTGTAAATGTGTGTAGTTTAACCACTGTGTAAATGGGTGTACAATGGTAAATGTGTGTAAATTTTTATAGTTAAACCACTGTGGAAATGTGTGTAGATTAACAACTGTGTAAATTGGTGTAGTTTTACCACTGTGTTAATTTGTATAGTTTGATCACTGTGTTAATGTGTTTAGATTAACCACTGTGGAAATGTGTGTGCTTAAACCACTATGTAAATGTGTGTAGTTTAAACCCCTGTGTAAATGTGTGAAGTTTAACCACTGTGTTAATGTATATAGTTTAACCACTGTGGAAATGTATATAGTTTGAGTTTTATCACTGTATAACTGTGTGTAGTTTAACCATTGTGAAAATGTATATAGTTTAACCACTTTGTAAATGTGTGTAGTTTAACCACTGTGTAAATGTGTGTAGTTTAACCACTGTGTAAATGTATGTAGTTTAACCATTGTGTAAATATGTGTAGTTTAACCACTGTGTAAATGTGTGTAGTTTAACCACTGTGTAAATGTGTGTAGTTTACCCACTGTGTAAATGTGTGTAGTTTAACCACTGTGTAAGTTTGTGTAGTTTAACCATTGTGTAAATGTGTGTAGTTTAAGCACAGTGTAAATGTGTACAGGTATAAATGGTGTGGTTTAACCACTGTGTAAATGCGTGTAGTTTAAACCACTGTGTAAATGTGTGTAGTTTAACCACTGTGTAAATGTGTGTAGTTTAACCACTGTCGTAAATGAAAAGGCTAGGTTTGGTCTGCTATAGTTAAAATTCTGTATGAGTCTTATCTTTCCCCAATTCCAGTTCTCTATCTATCTATCCTCTCTATTTATCTTCATCTTTACCAACTCCCACTTCCTACACATCTGATATAATGCTAGGGGTGGTAAAAGTATTTTTTTATGATTTAAGAACAAAATCATCCTACAGTTACCAAAAAAAATGAAAAATTATATAAATTGAGAAAAGTAGATAAATGAACAAATATGTTAATAAGGGATAGACACTACGGAAACGTGAATATCGGTAAATTTCTAAGTTGAAACCAAATCTATCTGCACTAACGCTAGATTAATGGGTCAGTCTGGGGAAGGGGCAGGTGCTATCCTCCGTATACTTAACCTAACTATTTAAATCCATTAACATTGAGCACACTTTAACAGGATCGCTTACACCTATATATTACATAGAGAAAATAGAGAACGCATCACACAGTAACCCAGATATACTTGGTTTGGGGCTTTTATTGCTATTGTCTAGGTGGAGGGGGATATGAAATCCTATCAGTACGGGTAAACCTGACCCCCCCCCCCCCCCGTTCTCTTGGACCTCTGTTGAATTGAACTGCGTCACAGCAACAGGACACTAGGCCTGTATTGGTTAGGCCTAAGTTTGCTTTGAAACCTGTATCTGTATTTAATATTGAATTAGAAACAACTTGGGCTTATTTGTCATTTTAGAAATAAAAAAACGTTTAATTAAACTTCCTTAAAAAAAATATGTCACATTAGAATTGTACAAAATTATATTAACCCGATATCTGAGTAGTTAATACATAGAAATTGTAAATGTTATTGCATGAAACCTATAGATCTCATATACATATATATATATACAATATACATGTATATCATTGAATGTGCATGTTGATTTTAAATATTTAACTTAGGGTAGAAAATCTGCTTTTAAAGCAATTACGTAGAAATGTTGAATATGAAGATATTTTCCAGTTTTAATTGGCATAGCTGCCCAACCTATAGGAAAGAATTCTCAAGGAGGGGGGGGGGGAGGCTAAATAAGAACAGGGAATATGAAAAGTAAAGAAAACGGGATTATATTAAATGTTAATTTTTATATTATATTATACTTTATACTTTCAAATGAGTTTTTTTTTCTATAGTTTTGATTTTGTTGGAGAAGTTAGAAACCGTAAATCATGAGAATTATAAAGAATTAACTTGAATCCTCTAAACTTCCTTCTCCCTTTCTCACCCCTTCATACTTCCTTACTTCATACTTCCTTCTCCCTTCATGCTTCCTTCCTACTCACTCCTCCCTTCATGCTTCCTTCTCACGCCCTCCTCCCTTCATACTTCCTTCTCCCTTCATGCTTCCTTACTTCATACTTCCTTCTCCCTTCATGCTTCCTTCTCCCTTCATGCTTCCTTCTCCCTTCATACTTCCTTCTCCCTTCATGCTTCCTTCCTACTCACTCCTCCCTTCATGCTTCCTTCTCACGCCCTCCTCCCTTCATACTTCCTTCTCACTCCCTCCTCCCTTCATACTTCCTTCTCACTCTTTTCATTCTTCCTTCTCATAATCTCTTCCCTTCATACTTCCTTCTCAGTCCTCCTTCCTTCATACTTCCTTCTCACTCACTTCTCCCTTCACACTTCCTTTTCTCACTCCCTCCACCCTGCATACATTCTTCTCACTCCTTCCACCCTTCATTCTTCTTCACACGTTTCAAACGCCCTTCACACTTCCTACTTCCTTTACACACTCCTTTATTCTTTACATTTCCTTCATATGCCCTTATTCCCTTCATCCTTCAGACTCCTGTCGTATTTCCTTCAAACTTCACACTCCATTTCCACTTCCTTCATTTTTCATTGTTCCCTTCATACTTCACAATCCCTTTATACTACCTTCATACTTCCTGTAAACCTTCCTTTGGTCATCCTACATACTCCGTAGGTAGGTTGGATTGGTAGGTAGGTAGGTAGGTAGGTAGGTAGGTAGGTAGGTAGGTAGGTAGGTAGGTAGGTAGGTAGGTAGGTAGGTATGTAGGTAGGTAGGTAAGCCTTTTCCAATCAAAGTAGGAATATGTCCCTGTTTCCTTACTACTCTAATTTCAAATCGTTTTTTATACTTGAGTATTGGGGTCAACGGTTCTCTAACGCTTCTAGTTTTCAAGGATACAGTTTTACAAATTTTTCCTTTTTACAATCTGCCAATCTTCGGCTACCCATTTAGGGTAGAAGGGTGGAAGGAGTGGCGGCGGGGGGTGCAATAAAAATTTTGCTAATAGCTGTAATTTTTTCTTTGCTTCTAGAAGTGGACATATTCCACCGTAGAAGGGTAAAAAAGGTTAATATAATTCAAACATAGTTTTTTAGATACATTTTAACCTTTCATCGTTGTTTTTTTCAATTCGTTTTGATTTTTTTTTATCTAATGGACAATTTTTATGGATTAGATTTTGGCAGAGAATCTTCGCTCTTAACTTGAATGGTTTCACTAATGGATGCGTGCGTTAAGTATCTTTGTATTTGTAGCTTGGATTTATATCTATACACGAGGTTGCGTGAATACTGGTGTTGAGGTCATTGATCCCACCTAGTTCCATGGGGGGGGGGGGAGTCGCCCTTGGGAAGGGGGAACGGGGATAAGCTTAGAGAATTTAGTCTATGAGACAAAACATTTTTTTTATATACAATGTTATGATTCATTGTTTTCTTAAATTTTAGAGTTTTACACCTCGAATGTTGAATTTACATTATATCAAAATTATTTATTATTATTAAAGTGCTAAGTTTAAATCTTAGATTTAGATCAAAATTAAATATTTGCTTTTAAATGTGAAGATATATTCCCCCCCCCCCATATCTTTCAACTATTTTCTATTATTTCAAAAATCTATGATTAGCATTAATTTTTTGTTTTTCATCCCATGACTTTGGTCCAAATTATTTAATCCAGAAATTTACTATAAACTTCTTCCCTGTTTTAAATTGAATAAAATCTAATATTTTGCTAAATGTGTGAAATAGTAAATATATTGCAGATAAATATACTCTATCAATCCTCACTTGTTCGGCCAGAGTTACATACATGTCAGTATTGATATAACCCAACAGTCTAAAAATATTTCATCAAAAATACGTCATTTTTTTTAATGCATAATTTTTGCAATATTGTAAATCCAATATCCAATTGGACTTTTATGATTTTTTTATAATTTAGAGAATGTAAAAAGTTGCAATAACATTTCTAAACTAATTTTTAATTATACCGCTTTTCTTTCATCCAGGGTGGGTGTCAAATATCTAGTTTTAAATTGGGAATTATATTTACTTTTAATTGAAAACTGAGCCTAACAAGGCTAATAACAAAGCATTAAGACAATTAACTTAAAATAACAACAAACAGTCTAATTTACTAATTCAATTCGTTTTAATGAAACAAATACAGAATTATTAAATATTTTAATTATCCGGCCCACACTTTCCGGACTGTCTCCAACTTATTGATTCTAAAAGGCCTGTCCGTTACTCGGTACAGCCCGGCAGGGGCCGTGCTTAGCAAGTAGCTCGCTATCTATCTAATTTTCAACATCTACTGCCTGCCTGATCCGCCAGGCACGGAGGGCTGGCTATCATCGAAGTACCGGCACGGCTGTTGGCCTAGTCTGAACCGCCGCCCCGCGTCTCACGTATAATCTTGATTTTCCTGCCGCGCAACCCCCTCCCCCATTTCCCCTTCTAGAAATCTACTCCAGTGTAGTATCCCCTATTCTAGAATTTCTGAAGTAGGGATTTAATGAATAAAATCTTAAAAAGGATTTAAACGCTTCCCCTTATAAACAGAAATTTCTGAAAGTCTTGTTTTTTGTATTTAGTCATTATTTAAATTTTGTCTGCAGAAATACAACAAGACAATTTACTGGCAAGACGACTTTTACCAAACCTTCTGCTTTCAAGGTTCTATATGCAATAAGTATAAATAGACATTATAAACATAGAATTTTTATGTTATAAAACAAAGGATTTTTTTAAACAGATTGATCTGTGATTTAAACTTTTAAACAAATATCCAAAAATTTCTTTTTGAACTTTTTCAGAAAATTTACATAAAAATGAGCCAATTATGTGTTAATAATATCTTAATATTAGAGCACTTTCTCAAAAATAAATACACACTAATGGCGTTTTTATCGAGTTCAGAATTTCCTAAATTGATTTCATTCACACCTTTTATAAAACAAGATTGTATTTAAGAATTTAGAAAATGCGTTAAACTTTGATACGGGGACAGAGTAGTAGGAATTCCAACTCTTTTGAGAACTAAATTTGTTTAAATCTGCGCTTGGCTGACAAAATCTTCAAAAATGCGACCCAGACAATTTTTAGAGAAATGTTTACCCGACGTACTTTTTATTTCTACTTTTTGCCTTGGAAATCTTATCCTTTTTTTAATGAAACATTTCCTCGTTACAGATGCGCAACGGTAGGGGGGGGGGGGGATTTGGCATTTTTGATCGGAGGATATATATTTTTTTGAAGATGATTTTTATTAGAACACAAAATTATCGGACTTTTTTCCCTGTATTGTAGATACTCAATGATTTTTATCGGAAGAGTAGCGATTTGTTTTGCACTTAAATGGTATTTTTTAAGTCAAATTTTCGATCCTTAAATAATACTAAAATCATAACTGAAAATAAATCTTCTGATTATCTTTATTGGCAATAAAACTAACAACATATCAAAAAATAGCATCATACTGAACATTTGAATAAGATTTTTTTCTCAGAAAATGTTGGTAGATTTCGTCACAAAATTCATGAAGGGTTTAGAAATTATTTCCTCGTAAAACTGAAATATAGGTTTTCCTTCCTTTTTCCCACTGAACCAAACTCACGTAGAATTCATTATTTACCATTTTACTCACATTAAATAAGGGATAAATATATAAATCAACGGATTTCAATACTAATTCTTAAACCAGGGATTGTATTATATTGTGTTCTATTTCTAGCTGCTGTCCAAGATGGCTCCCATGATCGGTCGTGAGATGTCTGAGCGCTTGTTCCTGGAAAGGTTTGCGGCATTGTGCGTGGACCCACTCTTCCACGTTAGAAAAGTGTGTGCGGCAAATTTTGGAGATTTTAGCGGCGTTGTTGGACCGGAATCCACAGAGAAGATACTGGTAAGTCTGGCTATTTTATGATTTTTATGTATTCTCACATTTTATGCGTCAAATTTGTAAATTATTGATTCTCTTTTATAAGTTTGATCGATTTGTTTGACTCTTGCTGACAATTGTCATTTCCCCCCCCCCTCCGTCTCTGGAAGTTAGGAAGCCGTAATAGTGTTAAAAATAAGAACGTTATTTTTGCGGTTAGCTTTAGTATGAACCTAACGCATAAATGAATGAATTTATTAGATAAACTGGAGACTGTCTAACTGCCTAAAGTCAACAAGGCCTGTATATACGTAACTGATCCATTAAACCCAAAGATAAACATGTTAAATAAACAGCAAGGTTTCAATAAAAACGCAAGACTCGTCGAATGATATCCAATCATACAGAATTTAAACCTTCGCACCGAAATTTTTGTCTCGATTTTATCAAAATAAACAGAATCTGTCTGTGTTTGTCTTCTCATAAAGTTTTTTTTGGACGTTAACCAAATATTTGAAATATGCGTATTTCATATTTTTATATAACTTAGAATTTCTGGAATCCCTAATTAGGATAAAATTAGGATATATTAATTAACCGTTTTCCAGATAAAAGCATAGTACAGTGCAGTGGACGAAAATACAGGGAAATACGTTAGAAAGTTCAGTACAGTACAGTACAGTACTTAATAACATTTCAATTTTCCTACTTTCGACGTTTTCAAATCTTACACTTCCACTGATTCTTATTTTATATGCATATTCACTATTCAGTAGAGGTTTCCGTGACTCCGTCCTTCAGATTTGGTTTTATCAGTTTATAGCGCACCCTGGGCCATGAAAACCAATACCACATATTCTTTAAGACTCTAAAAAATCGACAATTCATTATACTGTTATGTTTGTAATAATTAATATTTAAACTAGAGATAGTTAAACACATTTTTGAAAATGAAAACCTCAACTTAAACTTAAATTCTATGAGATGAAAAAAAGGAGAGAGGTCCAGAAAATAATTATGATATGCAAAAGTTTCTGTTGTGAAAAAAGTAGGAGTACAATTTAATTTATATAATAAAGATCTTCGTTCATATATATGGTTGCTATGGCTGGCCAAATGGCTGAATCAATTGTGCTGAATTTTAGTGATGAAACTCATGGGTACCTTTGGGGTTGACATAAGCTAACTAAATTATATATTTTTTTAATTCGATTTTTAAAATTCCACGGGCACCGCCGGGCACTTCAGCTAGTTTGTAATAAAAAGAAGTAGATAAAATCCAAATTTAAAAAAAAGGGTCTTTTAATACCTCCAAACTCAAACCTTTGTGGCTTGGCATTTAAAAATAATTGTTTTACTTCGCTATCCCTGATAGCGCCCATCCGATTAGGATGAATGTGCATTCTAGATTTTTCATTCGAACCTCTGTCATGGTAGCTCTGGTCCACGTATACAATCTTCTTAGTGCACTGAACGAACAGCCCAAATTTTTATTTTGAATAATCTTTTTGTTTGTTTATCTTCTTGTGATTTTTACATTTTTTTATTTTTTTTATCGATTTGATGGTTATTATATCATTAGAACTGACGAGGGTCAACCCAGACCGAAATATATTTTCAATAAATGTGGAACTAACATCTACTTTTTTACTCTACAGAGGTTTGGTCCATCACCATCACTGAATTTTAAATCAGTAAACTATTTTTTATGTTCTTCACTCTTCAGTTTAAGATTTGAAAATCGTGAAAGCTTTGAGTTCTAGGGGGACAATGCCCTACTTGCCCCCCCCCCTCTAATACGCCCTTGCTTCCACTTCACTTTTGTTGTGTACTCTTCTGCGTATTGAAATCTTTTGACACGAATGAAGCTCGTAACACTAGACAATATTTCCCACATTTTTCCTGGTTTAAATTCTTCCTAACTTGTGACGGGCCTGCCATCTAACCAGGGGGTCCATGCACTCTCCAGTCTTCAGTCTTCAATATCCATATAGGGACTAAACGGTCTACATATACTCTCATGTTCTTCATCTTTTCAAACATATAGCTTCAATACTTTTATCCCTTGAGCACTTGCAATCCATCCGTTTTCCTGAATCCTACCATGATTTAAGATTTCACTGAATCCTACTAGAGATTAAGATTTCACTTAATCTTACCAGAGATTAGAATTTCCCTGAATCCTACCAGGGATTAAGATTTCATTGATTTCTACTAGGGATTGAGATTTCCCTGAATCCTACCAGGGATTAAGATTTCCCTGAATCCTACAAAGATTTAAGATATTTCTGAATCCTACGAAGGCTAATCGAATACTTAAGGTGTTTCAGGCCCCTTTGAATCCTACGACGGTTTAAAATTCTGAATCCGCTTCAAGATTCTCCTGAATTCTAAATTCTTCAAGAGTTCACGTTCCCCTGAATCCCTTGAACAAGGGGTTCATGAGTCTAATACACGATATTGCTTCCTGCGGCTGTAGAGGGACAATTCATTTCTCTTATTGTTTTACCATTAAATATATAGGAGGCTTCTGCTTAATTGTTTTAAAAAATCAATGTTTAACTGGATTGAATTGATCATGGACGTTTCATGATTCAATGCATACACACCAGGGTGATCCGTATCCATTCATTTTCATGAATTATCTTAATCGTCTCCATTTTGTTGATGTTATATTTTATCCAAGATATTGCCTATTGCTATAGCTGTTACATTTGCATAAATATGTGTTAATAGCCCCACATACTATCTGTATCGATCCTGGGAGGGGAGGGGGGGGGTGAAAGGATTAGAAGGGGGGGGAGCTGGATGTAATTAGATTTTATGGGCTGAAAACTAATTTTCTTACCATAAGTACAGGAATATAGGATATAGGAGTGTAATGAAACAGGGATATAGGAATATGTATAAATCTAAAACTAAATTAGAATTGATATTAAAGAAGAAAATATATTTTTGATATTTCAGTTACCGAAGTTCTTCTATCTGTGTGAGGATGGAGTATGGGGAGTGCGTAAAGCGTGCGCGGATGTATTTATGCCGGTCAGCTGCGTCTGTTCTCCTACTGTGCGTCAAACAGAGCTGTCTCCGCTCTTCATTAATTTACTCAGAGACCAGAGCAGGTAACCGAACCCTCCCGCATAGTTTTCACATCCCCTTATATTTCTGTCTCTCCTGGTGTAAGTGTGAGGAATCTGTCGATGAAGGAATATATTTGTAAAAATGTTATATTCAGATCTAGTTTGGACTCCAGATCAACTGAAGTCCATCCTCCGGACCCAGCGCTACCCAAGGGACCCCCGGAGACAGACCAGTCAATCGTTCCCCAGCTTTTAATCGACCACTATGTGTCCATGATAGATCCTAGTCGAGCTCAGACAGTTGACAACGACATTGCCCGTCATTGCGCATTTAGCCTGCCTGCTGTCGCACTTACCCTGGGCCGGTCAAACTGGCCGCTGCTGAAGGAGACCTATGAGACCCTGGCGAACGACATGCAGTGGAAGGTCCGGAGAACCCTGGCCTCCAGTATACACGAGCTGGGGGTCATCTTAGGGGAGGAGGTTGCAGCACAAGATCTAGTTCCCATTTTTAATGGGTTTATAAAGGTATTTTTATTTCTATCAATAAGCTTTACATAATTTCCTCCCCATGGTTTCCTTCAACCACACTGGCGGCAGTGGGAGGAGAGATTAATGTGGGTTTCACTAGGTGGACTTGAACATTTTTCATATTATTAATGAAAGCTCAGAGGATTTAATTTAATTAATTGAACCGACTTTACTTGATTTCCTCTAACTATTAAAGATCACGAACTCCTGAGATTATATTCTCTATATTTCAGGATTTAGATGAGGTTAGGATCGGGATGTTGAAGCATTTAGCGGACTTTTTAAAATTATTGCAAGAAAAAGAGCGGCAGGAATATCTACCAAAATTAGAAGCATTTTTAAAAATGGACAATGAGCGGAACTGGAGATTCCGTCTTGAGTTAGCTGAGCAACTAGGACTTCTGGTCAACCTGTTTACTCCAGAGCAAGTCAAGGCATACCTCGCCCCAATAGGACTTACGTTAGTACAGGTGGGGTTGAAGTCATGACTTAGAAAATATTAGCTAAAGCAAAATCATTAATAAGTAAATTTCAATTTGAAGTACTCAATTAAGTTTACTTGATGTTATACTTACCTCAGTTAAAATTGCGGTTAAATTATTAAAGTACTGATTTTAGTTGCAGTGAATACTTTAAAGTTCTGATTTTAGTTACGTTGCGGTAAATACTTTGCTAATTTTAGTAAAGTTGCGGTAAATACTTTGCTAAATTTAGTAAATTTGCTGTAAATACTTTGTTAAATTTAGTAAAGTTGCGGTAAATACTTTGCTAATTTTAGTAAAGTTGCGGTAAATACTTTGCTAATTTTAGTAAAGTTGCGGTAAATACTTTGCTAATTTTAGTAAAGTTGCGGTAAATACTTTGTTAAATTTAGTAAAGTTGCGGTAAATACTTTTAATTTCTAACTTTAGTTATGTTGCAGTAAACGTTTTTATGTCACTGCTGATCAAAGTATAAAGTACTGACTTAAGTTAAGTTTGTATCATAGATTGTAAAGACATGTATAAACTATATTTCCCGGGTTAAAGTTCATATTATCTTATCCTTGTTCATAAGTATTTTATTCTCTAGATGGGTGAGAATGGCTGCTTTTCAAGCCCTAGGTCCCTTTATATCCACCTTTGCTGATCCTGCCATCACAGCTCTTCTACACAACGAGAACGGAGAGATCATTATAACAGATGCTGAACAGCTTGCAGAGAGATTAAATATCCTGGAGAAAACCAGATCTCAGCAGAGAGAATCCTCTTCCAAAACCATCTCAGCTAATCTTAATTCAGAGGAGGAGAACACAGTTAACAACAATACAGACGATATTGTCGTGTCCAACACCGTGAATAACAACGTGGAAGAGATGGATGAGAGGGAGGATGAGTGGTCTGCTCAGTTGGTGGCAACTTCATCTCCTAAAAGTTTAGAAGAAAGAAGAGCGAACATGTATTTTGAATCCAGGAGAGGCGACAATTCAAACTATTCGACTTTTCTGTACTGGAGGGAACCTGTCGCATCCCTTGATTTGGTCGACATAGACCTTGATGCGTCGGAAGGCGGCATTCAAGATACCGAAATGGTTGATGTTGAAAATAAACTGGAATCTGAATCTTCTGAAACTTCAAATTCTTCGTCTGAACCCAGTAGTTCAAATGAAGAAGAACCGAAAAAATCTGAAGAAGTCAAAAACATCGCGGAGGAGGTCAAAAAAGAAGACGAGGCTGTTAAAGAGCTGGAAGAAGAGGTTAAGCTGATAGAGGTAACAGATGATGAGGATAGTTTAGAAGAGAATAAAGAAGAAGAGTCTAAAGAAGATACAGAGAAAGGAGAGAAGGAAGAGGAGAAGGAGGAGAAGAGTGGAGAGGATAAGGAAGGGGAGGAGGACCCTGTAAAAAGTTCAGGTAGGAAAATATTGGAGTAAAATGGGATTCTGAATAGACTTAACAACATTAAACATTTATTGCTTTTAAGGTGTAAAACGTCATTTTTAAATGGGTTGCACAAGTGTTTTTTTATCATTGAAGTGCAAAAGTACATTATTAAGTGATAGATTACATTTTTTAGAAGCTAGATGTCGGGGTAGCATTTAATCCAATAATACTTAAATACTTAATACTTTAAATGTCGGGGTAGCATTTAATCCAACAATACTTAGTTTGTACAAAAAATACAAAAAATCTTAATTTTATTTATTTTTCCTTCCCAATTCTTCCTCTTCTTTTTCATTTTTTCATTTATTTTTTTTTGTCCGAAATTAGAAGCTGACGAAAATATGTGGAGTAGTCTTCCCGTTATTACGTTTCAAAAATTCGATGTTATTACAGGTAGTGTTGAGGTAGCGCTGGGCACAGTTTTTTCCAGTAAAATACAGAATGCATTGTTTTTCTAGACTTTTCGATAGAAAACGCAAAACAATTGGAAAAATTTTAAATTCGAGTTGAAAAATGTTAAGTTTGTATTCAAAACAAATTAAATTTAAAATAATTTTTATTTAATAAATGAAGACTGTGCCCATTACTAACTGGAAGATTGGTTTCAATACAGTTTATTAACCTATAGGAGCATGTTCTAAGACTTGAAGGAAAGGGGGAAATGAAAGATATATATAAGTAAATGGGAACTTTATCACAATGATTAAAAAACCAGGACGCTTGCTTCAAACAGGAATTTTCTATTCCTTAAGTCTTTGCATTCTAATGTCGTAGACCTTTGATATTTCATACTAACAATTTTTATAGATTTTATAGTCACAGTTTGAAATATTAAAGGTTTACACCATCAGGCTGCAAAGATATCGGATTTAGAAAATTAAGCACGCAATCAGTTCACCAGAATTCTCTCTGCTCTATAGTACAACATTAAGATCGAAAACTCCATGCTGGCGTTCTTTCTAACTATCTATTTATCTACTAACAAAATATATGGTTTGGTAGATTGGTTTAGTTGGTTAGGGTTTCTGTGTATGGTTTGAATATTACTACTCCAACATTTTCTAATTTTAAATATTTTGTTCAAGTGGTTTCTAAATTATTGTTTCCAGCGCAACAGCTGTTAAAAATAAACTTTTTGCTAAATATAAATCCCCGCTTTAAAATGACCATTTGCAATTTGATTTAATATGGCGGCAGTTTTTCAATTTTCTAATCGTTAGTACTGTAAACTGATATCACTGCATGCACTTACACACTTAATGATCTTATTTTTCTATTTAATTAACCTCCATACATCCTTTTTCCTCTTTGTTTGCCTCCTAATCCTAATTTATAACGACGGTGTAAAAGTATATTGTTATTTTGTTTTTGCAAAAATAGTTTGTCTAAATCTGAAGATAAGGATATTAATTCATTATTATACAGCTAAGCCGGCAACTTATTCATTTTCATCCGTTACTTTAGAAAAAAATAAAAGTACTTGAATTTTAAATATTTTATCAAATTTCCCCATCAATTTATTCATTAATGAATCCGACTCTTGCTCTATTTTTATTTTGAATATACACTGTACAGGGCTTAAAAACGCACATGAGCGTAATATTTACTAACCCTGTATACAAACAATGAACTGTACCGTGTTTAATTGTTAATCATGTACAGGGAGTCAAGAGACCTCAACGCTAGAAATGTTCCAATCATCGTCGGCAGAGAAGGAAAATATTTCAACATTTGATCCTCAGAATAGATGGGGATCCTTCACATCCCTTCATTCATCCAGGTAGGAATCCTTTAGATCCTTCACATCCCTTCATTCATCCAGGTAGGAACCCATTAGATCCTTCCCATCCCTTCATTCATCCAGGTAGGAACCCATTAGATCATTCCCATCCCTTCATTCATCCAGGTAGGAACCCATTAGATCCTTCACATCCCTTCATTCATCCAGGTAGGAACCCATTAGATCCTTCACATCCCTTCACTCAGCTAGATAGCCCCCCTCCCTCCTGCCTTCCCGATCCTTTACATTCCTACATTAAATGCAGTACGCTTTCTGTAATTGCACTTACGATAAAATATCCTGATTATAACGTTTCTTATATACTTCTTCAGCCGCCGTCATTGCTGAAATATTCGTACAAAAAGTTCTAGATTTCATGCCCCACTACTCATGCACTAGTTTTAACCAACAAATATAGAATTTAAAGTACATAAGCTCTGTATCCAACCTGAGAGGAGGAAAAAATGTCACAAAATTAATTTCAACTAAATTTCCTGAGCTGGAACTTTAAAATGGATAACCTTTAATCCCAACTGCTTAATCCGAATATCCACTGTGGAAACTTTTAATTTTAACTCTTAATACACTCTTTTTCTCTTTTCCATTCATGCAAGGCATCATGACGAGACATAATCTCGAGATTATGTTTGTCTCGAGATTAGAAAAAACAGAAGATTAAGCATATTAATCCTGATATTCACCATTCTAAAGTTTCCAGCTCCATGGTTAGATTTTGAAAACAGTAGTTGATGGTTTAATTCAAGTATTCGGACCACCCTCTTGAAAATTTTTACCCATGCCATCATTAATCTTTTATAGTTTTCAAAAATATCTTTTTACAATCGTGTTCAAGGGAAGTAATGCATAATTTTAAAGAATTTTTTTCGGGAGGGAGGGGAGGGGGTTTGGGGGATGTTCAAGAAACCGAAGTACGAAAAAATAAAATAAAATATTCATAATTTCATATCCTTTCCTAATTATTAATATCTTTAATACTGCGATGTATCTACCATCTGTTCACCCGTCATTTACCCAACCTTCTTCCTTCTTTTATCTTTCTTTTTTCATCTCTTGTACCTTAATCCCCCCCCCC
>NW_019396576.1:114393-174203 GCF_000591075.1 Eurytemora carolleeae | reverse complement strand
ATCAGGTATAGTTAACAAGAGAAAAGATAAAGTTGAAAACTGTTGATCCAAATAAATACACTAGTTCACATGGAGGGACGGATACAGTGGGCCTCAGATTTATTTACTAGGTTACCAAAAACCAAAAATTCGTTCACAAGGTTTGGTGTCAAAATATTTGTCGTTCAAGATCAGTTTTTACTCTGGACGTTGGCCATTTAGCAAGTTTAATTTGTTGGGACACCCTATAAACGTCACTAGTCGGAATATTTATTAAGTTTATCTTTCAAATTCTTTTCTCATCGTTACTTTTACGCAAAGTAATAAAACGTATTGTTTACTGAAAAATGTTAAGATAACGTTAAGTACATATTTGAAAACATTCATTTCTAGAATGTACAATGTACATTTACACAGTTCACCTTAAAGATTGTTATAAAGAAAAGTCGCTATGATTAAGAAAATTGAAAAGAATCTGTCATTTCAATTTATACTGTTGTACTGTTCTTTTTATACTGTTGTTTAGAGTTAGAGTTGCATCAGTTATATTAGTTATATTCTAGCTGAAGAGCCCGGCGTTGCCCGTGGAATAAAAAATTTGAAAAAAAAATCTTTTAAATTTCGACAAATTAAAAAAGAATTGAATAACACCCAGGCTACCCATGAGTGTCCGTAAAAAAAATTCAGCTCAATCGGTCCAGTCGTTTGGCCGGTTATACGCAACACATATATACGAATGTCTTGTTTTATTATATAGATAGATAGATATTAGTTAAGAGTTATATTACTTATATTAGTTATATAGTTATATTTATATTTTTAATATCTATGTACAGGACAAGGTGGCTGCAGTACGTATAGCTGCTACTGTTGTACTATCGAATATAATCCAACTACAGGATACGGAACTTAACAACTACCTCAATGGAGAACTAGCAGATAAGGTACAGTGGTCATGAAGTACAAACTTAAGATTTGTTTGAATATTTTTTGCTTATTGCATCATGATACCAATTTTTAAAATTTCTGTTAAGATATTTTCAATCAAACCATAATCTGAAGCAAGATTTAAATATTTGATATTCTAGTTGGCGCACAGTACACATTGGAATCGAAGACAAACATTCGGAGTTTTATGTAGCGAGCTGGTCATCAGTATACCTTACTCATCCTTCTCCCAGGTATACAATCCCTTTAGTCATCCTGCTCCTAGGTATACAATCCCTTTACTCATCCTTCTCCTAGGCATACAATCCCTTTACTCGTCCTTCTCCTAGGTATACAATCCCTTTACTCATCCTTCTCCTAGGCATACAATCCCTTTACTCATCCTTCTCCCAGATATACAATCCCTTTACTCATTCTTCTCCTAGATATACAATCCCTTTACTCATCCTTCTCCCAGGTATACAATCCCTTAACTCATCCTTCTCCTAGGTATACAATCCCTTTACTCATCCTTCTCCTAGGTATGCAATCCCTTTACTCATCCTTCTCCCGGGTATGCAATCCCTTTACTCATCCTTCTCCCAGGTATACAATCCCTTTACTCATCCTTCTCCTAGGTATGCAATACCTTTACTCATCCTTCTCCCAGGTATACAATCCCTTAACTCGTCCTTCTCCCAGGTATACAATCCCTTTACTCATCCTTTCCTTCTCCCAGGTATACAATCCCTTTACTCATCCTTTCCTTCTCCCAGGTATACAATCCCTTTACTCATCCTTTCCTTCTCCCAGGTATGCAATCCCTTTACTCATCCTTCTCCCGGGTATGCAATCCCTTTACTCATCCTTTTCCCAGGTATACAATCCCTTTAATCATCCTTCTCCCAAGTATACAATCCCTTTAATCATCATTCTCCTAGATATATAATCCCTTTACTCACCCTTCTCCCAGGTATACAATCCCTTTAATCAAAGAAGAAATCAGAAGATATAGTTGAAGTAAGATTCTCTTAATAATACTGAGAAACGATACATAATCTAAACGATAAAAAAAAATCCAAAATTTCCAACATATCTGTTTTATAATTATGTTCTTATTAGGATTTGCTCCCGCATTTATTGGATTTGAGTTGGGATCGGGTTCCTAATGTGAGAATGCAGGTTGCAAAAGTTCTAGGATACTCTCTTCCAGATGGTAATATATTTATTATTATTTTCACTATTTTTCAATAATTATTTTTTATTATTAATATTAATATTTTAATTTTCTTATATTTTTCTCTTTGTTCAGAATACTACGATGATGAGAGTTTGGCCTCACATGACCTCATTGTACAGGCTTTAAATCAATTGTCCAGAGACGATGATTCAGATGTGAGAGAGGCTGCGGCCTCTGGGCACAGGGTCAACAACTGTCCTCCTCCTGTACAGATGGAGGTTGTGGTGGCCGGGGAAGAAGAAGCGGGCGTGTCTGGTTCCCCCAGCTGGGCGGAGATCGCTGCTAAATAAATCTTTTGTCTTGGATTTAGTTTTATTTGTTCAAAATTTGTCCATATTTCATTCTGCTGGGTTTTGTGNATTTAAACAAATATTATCCGAGATAATTTATAATCGGAACAGGGTTTACAATACATTTCGAATCGTTCTAATAAATAGAATACTGGATTACTGGTGCCATTTTTTACCAAAACCGTAGTAGACTGCGATAGTAGGAAGAGGGCGAGAGATGTTAGTCGCTGTGATTTCATTATTTTCCTACACATTATACGCAATTTTTAGAAATATACAAAGAATTATACGCATTTTTTATTTAGTTGGAAGTTAGAGAGATGTCTATTTTATTTTGGTAGCAATAATCTGGAGTAGCCAAGTTCCTAGTAACATAAAACTAGTATGAATTGTTTAGATATAATACAGTTAAACCTTAAATAAGCCATACATCGAAAGAATCCAAAATTAAATTGTCAAGACGACATTTAATAAATTCTTTCGATGTATGGCTCATTTAGGGTTTAACTGTATATTTTCTCAAGTTCACTTTTACTAGTATCCTTAAAATTTAATTCGAAATTTTGAGGCTGCTAAAAAATATTTTGGACAGCTTGTAAACCTACTTTTCTCACGAGCTCGTCAATTACGTGAATTCTTGAATTTATAGTTAATGCAGAAAGATTTAAGTTCTTAAATTAAAAGTTCTAAGGTCGTCAAGTCTGCTACGTTAATGACAATCTCGTAAACATGGCTGATTAAATAAAGCAGATTTTCTGAAGCATTTCATTCTGCCAAATATTTAAATACTTTTCGAAATGTCGTCGTTGGTATCTTCGTCGTTTAATTCATAGATTAATAACAATACAGATAGATCACTAAACGTCGTCTTTTCACAATAACCTTGAGGCCGAAGCCCACAGAAGTTCCGCGCAGGCAGCGTCAAATTACAAGTCAGCGAGAGAGCATACGCTGCCTGCGCGGAACTCTTTTGGGCGTTCACAAAGTCAATTTATACGAAGACAATTCTGACCGCACATTGCACAGATTATTACGTTATATTTTGCTAACTTTTATTCATTTTAAAAGAAAACAATAAATAGAATAATCGCATGCACCATGTAATACTACTACTTCAACAACGTTTTTTAAATGAATCATTTCTATAACAAACAAAATCTCATGAAAATATATTGCCTTGACATGACACTTAAGGTGAATAGTTTTGGATTCTTCCATATACTACAGGGTGTCCCACGAAACATGACAATAGCAAGACGACTTGGAAGTCGTCTTTGGTATTTGAATTTATTTGTGACATTTAGTCTTGTATCTACTTTAACATATATGATTCTTGAAACAATTATCACATAATTCTCATAGCCCTGGCATTTCCAAAAAGTGGTCTGCGTTTTTTGTGCTTTCAATATTACCGGAGATATAAAGATCGTTTGGTTCAGATTTCAATTTTGTTAAATAAAAGCAAAATTGTCGAAATCTGAACGAAATTCTTCATATCTCGGGCAATATTGAAAGCACAAAAAGGCAGACCACATTTTGGAAATGGCAGGACAAGGGAAATTTTTTGAATATTATCTCTAGAAATTTACTTCTAAAATTAGGTTGACAAATAAACGCAGCAAATTATATCAAAAATCAAGACGACATTCAAGACGTCCTGCATACTGTCATGTTTCGTGGGACACCCTGTATATTAGATATTAAAGACTTTTTGCAGTTTATTTAGTTTTTAAAAACTTTACGCAAATATACTTTACTTAAAAAATCAATTTTACTATGAATATAAAATATTCATTATTATTCTCTCTGGTAACAAACAACTTGACATATTTGGGAAGAAAACATTTTTAACTATTCACCAACTGTTATGTTTCGTGGGACACTGCATATTTTCGTTCATAAACACAGGAAGTGAGAGAAGATTATAAATGTTGTCTTTTACTACACATCAATGCTTATAGCCTACAAAGGGAGAGTGCAAGCGCTGTGGCTAGAACCAGAACCTAGAACAGGGTTGGAAGCTATATAAGGGCAATGATTTTGACATTCTTATTGATTGGGAAAGAGGCCTAAATATCTTCCTAAAAACATAGTTTTCACTTATATAACTAGGCTAGTCTTAAACATTATTTTTCAACAATTGTTAAGTTTCCATTATTTATAACGCTTATATTCTTTTCATTGCAAAACTATATCGTTCCAATTTCATAGAAACACAGCCTAACAGAAAAATTATATGCTCAAGAAAATTGCGCTTAATTTTTACAATTTTTTCTTTGAATAAATATATATTTATATGTAGACTATAGCCAATGCCATTTTTATTTTTTAAAGATCTTTTCAAAGACGACATTTTAAAAAGGCTGCTTCTGATGAAAATTTTGACATTTTTCCGTTACATGATGCCTCCCATTTAAACATAATTAATGTAAATGAACCAACAGGTCAAAATTAAATAGAATAATGAGCATGAGTCACGTAAATCTGCCACTTTAGTAAAAGTAAATTCAACCAATATAAACAGGGGGCGGGCATAACTCTCCTAATATTGCCTGGCTAGGTTTATACTGTACAGTGAAATTTGTTACAAAAATCATATGGACTTGTTTTCTATGCTTTTACTTTCAAACAATAACTTTCAAAACTGATCTACGAATTATGATCCCCCCAGGTAGAATTTCTGATCGGGTCATTGTGTACAGTGGTTGTACAACAAGAAGTCTAAAATTCCAGATGCCCCCTCTATTACTAATATCTCGATGAATATAAAGCATGAAGTCTGACCGCGTCAACATTGGTCCTTGTTGCACCGGCTAGTCCTGTTCATAGAGCTAGGTACAGTATCCAAAGTGAGACCGGAAAGGTTGACCCGGCTTGGAAATTCAAATGTACTACGGCTACCCGTTAAGTTTACTTTATTTAGAAAATATTTCTAAGGTCTAATTATCTCTTATCTCGGTATCTGTCTATATTTATAGACAATTGTAAATGAACCAACAGGTCAAAATTAAATAGAATAATGAGCATGAGTTTACTTTATTTAGAAAATATTTCTAAGGTCTAATTATCCCTAATCTCATTATCTGTCTATATTTATAGACAATTGTAATATGTCTATCGATCATCGGTATGCACCTGCAATCATGATCCGCACTTTGTTGATCCACAAATAATCTTTATTAAAGAATTTGATCCGCGGCTTAAATTTAAGCCGCGGCTCAACTTTGGTTGGTTTCACTTAAACCGGGGTTTCGCTTATTTACGCCACGACTTAATTCTTTAAATTCGGCCTCTGTCTAATTAGTAATTATAGACAATTTGTCAATCGATGGATGGATTAGACGAAATCAAAGAGGAAAAGACGAATAATACAGGGTTACCCTCAACGGATAAGACTTGAGAGGCGGCTGTATAGAATTTATACTGTCTATTCCTTATATTTGTTTACTCCTTCTTCTTGGGTTTACAGTTCACGGCAGGTACAGGGCGTCCCACAAAACATAACAGTTGAATGTCGTCTTCCATACACTGTACTAGATCTTAAAGACTGTTTGCAGTTTATTTTACTTAAAAAATCTTTTGCTCAAATATATTTTACTTTGAAGTTAATTTTACGATAATATGACTCCTATATAATATTTTTATTATTGTTTTTGGTATTAAACCACTTAACAAATTATGGAAGAAGACATTCTAAAATATTTACCAACTGTCATGTTTCGTGGGACACCCTGTAGCTTCTTTCTTTGGCAAATCAAGGTTTGGCATTTTTAGCAGAAGATCAAATTTATCCTTAGGATTGCCATATTTTAAGGGTTTTATATCGTCGTTAAAGTCTCATCATTTGTGTACGATAGACAATATATAAATGGATATATGACTAATCATAACTGGACACGGGCATTTGAATTTCCGAGCCGAGTCAACCTTTCCGATCCCAGTTTGTACTGTATCACCCGGACATTGTGTCTATTAAGCAGACACTCAACAGGACTAGCCGGTGCAACAAGGTTGACGTGGTCAGACTCTATATTTAATTTTTACTAAAGTGGATGGACAACAACTTTTGATAAAAAATGTGAATGGACAGGAAAAATATATTTAAAAATTGACAAATAACAGATGGTTTGACAAATCATAATTGAATAGACAGACGACTTGACAGAACTGTTGTTAACTGTATCACATGTAAGAAACTATACAGGGTTTCCCAATAAACATGGGAATTCAGTACAATACAGGACAGACAACAAGATCTTAGATGAAAGAGTGAGAGAAAATATACAACATATATCAGCCTACAGGAGAACATTTTAACCTTCCTGGACATTTATCCATCTAAAAGTTAGCACCGTACTATACAGAAGGTTTGGGACCTTGCAAGAAAATTACTTGTAGTACGAGAATCTAAATACATCAGAAATCTTACGACTTAACTCAGGGGAATAAGCAGAAAAAAAGTTTTTAATTTAACTTTAAACTGTAGTTCAAAACGTTTTCAATTTAAAATCAATCACGTTTTGTCCAGAATTTAACACTCAGAATAAGTATGTAAGTATGTAGAGTTCGTTATAGGTCATTAGAAGGCCAAACACTGGATTTGTTGCTGCTGCTGTATTCCTGGGGTTCCTAGCTTTAGTTTGATATGCATAAAGTCATAGTTAAAACATTTTCATTTTCGGAGGTCATTTAGGTCATTAGAGGTCGTAAGAGGTCATTAGAAGACCAAACACTGGATTTGTTGCTGCTGCTGTATTCCTGGGGTTCCTAGCTTTCGTTTGATATGCATAAAGTCATAGTTAAAACATTTTCATTTTCGGAGGTCATTTAGGTCATTAGAGGTCGTAAGAGGTCATTAGAAGATCAAACACTGGATTTGTTGCTGCTTTTGTATTCCTGGGGTTCCTAGCTTTCGTTTGATATGCATAAATCCATAGTTAAAACATTTTCATTTTTGGAGGTCATTTAGGTCATTAGAGGTCGTAAGAGGTCATTAGAAGGTCAAACATTGAATTTGTTGCTGCTACTGTATTCCCTGGGTTCCTAGCTTTCGTTTGATATGCATAAAGCCATAGTTGAAATATTTTCTATTTGTGGAGGTCATTAGAGGTTTCGATCATTAGAGATTTCGATCACTAATTAGGCGTGCACCCAAAAAATTTGAAGATTTGAACCAAAAATGAAGGCAGGCCCCCCCCCCCTACATCAAATGTGCCAACTCCACCATCCCCTTTTAAAATTTAAAAAATAAATATGTAAATCCAACATTCAATAAAAAAAGTTTAGTTTGAAAAAGGACGTTTTCTAACAAGTCAAAATTGCAAGACAAAACCAATTTTTTTTGTGTCGAGAAATTTAAATAAGTCACTAACTTTTCAAATTGTAAAGATATGGATATTCAAATCAAGTTCAAAAATATCCCATTTTTTAAACATCAAATTGAACAATTTCGAAAAGAACGAAAAACTAAAAATTTAATTGTATTTTAGGACCATCTCTGGGTACCCAATCCTATACTGATTTTTATCCGTATGTGTGTTATTTTGAATATCGATTTCGCAATATAGTAAATGAAAAAAACCGTAAGAAATGAAAAAAAGAATAAGAAATGAAAAAAATAAATGAAAAAATAAAAGAAATGAAAAAAGAATAATAAATGAAAAAAAGAAAAATAAATGAAAAAATAATAATAGAATAAAAAATATAATAAAATGGAAAAATATAGTAAAAATTCTATAGTAAACTAATTAGATGTTTAGGAAAATATTTCTCAAAAGAAATTTGTCAATAATTATATATTGAATTTCTTATTTTCTATGAATTTATTCGCAGATTTCTTCAAATTCTACAAATGTCATCTTTTTAATTGAAATTCCAGAAAATCTGCAGAGAATCTGTGATCAAAGTGAGATTATCAACCTGTTCCTAAACAAATAATTAGTTTACTGTAGAATTTAATTTACATTTTTTGTCGTCGTTATTTGATAATAAAATAAAAACAATTTTGAAAACGTATTCACCCAAAAGTACGACTTTGAACGTCGTTTTATGTGTCTCAAATGAATCCTAAAGAATTTCTCCACAACACTGCATTACTCAGTTTAACTACCTCATATAGCCGGTCTGTCCCTTTTAATAAATCACAAAGAAACAAACAAACAAATCACAAACAAACAGATCACAAACTCTTGACAGACAAACAGATCAAAAACAAACAGACAAACAAATCACAGACACACAGTACACAAACATACATACGTATTACAAGCAAACAGACAAACAGATCACAAACAAGCAGACAAGCAGATCACAAGCAAACAGCAAACAGGCAAACATATCACAAACAAAAGTAAAACAGATCACAGACAGACAGAAAACAGATCACAGACAAACAGAAAACAGATCACAGACAAACATAAAACAAAACACAAACAAACAGAAAACAGCTCACAGACAAGCAGAAAACAGATCACAGACAAACAGAAAACAGATCATAGACAAGTAGAAAACAGATCATAGACAAATAGAAAACAGATCACAGACAAACATAAAACAAAACCCAGACAAGCAGAAAACAGATCACAAGCAAACAGACAAACAGATCACAAAAAACAGATCACAAACAAATAGACAAACAGATTACAAAAAATCAGATCACAGACAAACAGATCACAGATCACAGACAAACAGAAAACAGATCACAAACAAACAGATCACAGACAAACAGAAAACAGATCAGAAACAAACAGAAAAACAGGTCACAGACAAACAGAAAACAGATCCCAGACAAACATAAAACAGATCACAAACAAACAGAAAAACTGCTCACAAAAAAAACGGAAAACAGAGCACAGACAAACAGAAAACAGACCACAGATAAACAGACAAACGGATCACAAACAAACAGAAAACAGATCACAGACAAACAGACAAACAGATCACAGACAAGCATAAAACAGATCACAAACAAAAAGACAAACAGATCACAAATAAACAGAAAACAGATCACAGACACACAGAAAACAGATCACAAACAAATAGAAAAACATCTCAAAGACAAACAGAGAATAGATCACAGACAAAAAGAGAAAAGATCACAGACAAACAGTAAACAGATCACAGACATACAGTAAACAGATCACAAGCAAACAGAAAAATAGCCCACATGCAAACAGTAAACAGCTCACAGACAAACAGAAAAACAGCTCACGAGACAAACACTAAACAGCTCACTGACAAACAGAAAACCTAGTATTTGTATTTTTATCATAAATGTCTTTTTTAAGTTTTGTTTTTAACCACCCTGAACTAACCTGCAGGGTGATATACCACCCTGAACTAACCTGCAGGGTGATATAATACTCTGAACTAACCTGCAGGGTGATATACCACCCTGAACTAACCTTCAGGGTGATATACCACCCTGAACTAACCTACATGGTGATATACCACCCTGAACTAACCTGCAGGGTGATATACCACCCTGAACCAACCTGCAGGGTGATATACCTTAGGTTTCTTAATTTTTGGGGCTTTAATTCAACCATCTTAAACCTACGGAGAATTGTCGCAATACACTTTTCCAGAGAAAAGAAAAGAAATGAGAAAAAGCAAAAAAAAATTGTTTACTATTATAGCCTGCCAAATTGTGATCGAATTAATAATAACAAAGAAATGATATGCCATTTTAATATTTACGCAGTTTTTATTTGTAGTAAATGGTCAGATTTAATATTTATTTATTATAATTTTATTTTCAAATATCTTTTAATCTAAAATTTTCCAAGGTCATAGCAATTACAGGAAACACGGGTTTCTTAAAAATAAAAAACTTCTAACCTATTCCCTAAAAATAATAATAAATATTGTAAAAATCAAGGGTGGGTTTGGGTGAAAGTATATTTGTGGGGTTCTTTGTGCATTAGAAATATAGCCTGGATGTGTAGAGTGTAGAATCTTTGTGTTTCATTCTCAACTTTACACACCAAAAAATACTAGAAACATTCTTTTTATTGAAAATATGTTTTTATGAAAAAGATTAATAAAAACCTTAATTTTATTATTGTGTTCTTATATTTAACTTAATGAAAAAAGAATTTGAAATAAATCTAGAATTTCTCCGGATATCATTCTGTTTAAACATGGTTTTATCGGAAAATCTCAGATTTTCACCAAAATCAATAATGCATTAAAATATTTTTTTTACAAGTACAAAAAGCTGAGATCTTTTAGAACATTTTGGCTAATTTAGATTTGCAGAAATATATCTTCTTTGGTTTGTATTTCGCATAGAAAGTCAGGATGAAAACACAAATTCATACAACTAAGCCTAGTAAAACTTTCGGAGCGGGATGGGAGAACCGCTCTCTATTCGGTTCTCTCCACACATACATAGCTTCTGTCAGTTCTCTATCCGATATCTGTTATTACCAGAACCTACTACAACAAACATGTCTGCTGCTGCCGCTGCCCCCGCTGTCGCCCCCAAGGCCCCTAAGGTGAAGAAGGCCACCAAGCCCAAGGTTGCCGCCGCCCACCCTCCCTACGCCAACATGGTCGCTGCTGCCATCAAGGCCCTGAAGGAGAGGAACGGATCCAGCCGTCAGGCCATCCTTAAGTACATCGTCGCCAACAACAAGGTTGGAGATGCTGCCAAGGCCCAGGTCCGTGTCAAGCTTGCCCTCAAGAAGATGGTTGCCGCCAAGAAGGTTGTTGCTGGAGGAGCTGCTGGAAAGAAGGGAGCTGGTTGCTTCAAGCTCCCAGTTGCTGCCAAGGCTGAGAAGAAGCCCAAGGCCGCCAAAAAGCCCGCAGCCAATGCCAAGAAGCCCGCAGCCAAGAAGCCTGCTGCCAAGAAGCCCGCAGCTAAGAAGCCTGCTGCTAAGAAGGCTGCCCCCAAGAAGTAAATTAATCCTTACTTCGCCCCTCATCATCATCATACTCATTTATAAATTTTCATCCTCATAGTCATGTCTAAGATTTTATATTTCTATGTACCTGAATTAACTTATATATATATAAATAAATGTGAAGTCTTTCATAAATTAAACTTTTTAAAGTAAGAGAGAGAGAAAGAGAAAGATGCAAATGTTACAGAGCGTCCCATATCATATTAGATTATCTCCAATCTTTAACGCCAGAATACGGACATAATACTCGAAAAATCTAGCATTTACTGCAAAAAAATTCTATTAGCCTTATTCAATTTTTCAAAATGATTAATTCTTTTTAGATTTTCTGATTTGTCCACCAAATCGTAATTTAGACCCATTGACTCGGTCTAATTTGATGTGTAGAACATTCTGCAATGTGATAAACGTTGACATTCTTTGCAAGGTTTACTACATTTTCACCCGGGGGGGGGGGGGAGAAGGAAGAGGTACAAAGAGTAAACCCGCGTAAACAATAGGAGAGGTTGTTCGAGGCCGGGTAGGGATTAATACAAAAGTTCTGAGATGTCCATTAAGTTTAGATATATAAAAATGTAAAAAAAATCAGCTTTCTCATCTACACGAGTAATAACACCCAGGGAGGTAAAGAAAGTATATTCACTAAACATAAAACCGGGTTTAAGGCTTTCTCATTCCATAGTTACCATTTACTATACAAACCATGCTGCATAGTTTATTTAGTCTTCTCTAACAAGAAAACAGTTTTTTTGGGGTGAATATTGTTTATTTCGATATCCAATGAAGATACTTTAAAATTTGTGGTTAAATGCTTGCTCTTTCAATTCAAGTTATCCCTGCAGAGCATGACCACGAAGGGATATCTCTGCAGAGTATGACAACGAAGGGATATCCCTGCAAAGTATGGCCACGACGAGATATCCCTGCAGAGTATGACCACGAAGGGATATCCCTGCAAAGTATGACCACGACGAGATATCCCTGCAGAGTATGACCACGAAGGGATATCCCTGCAAAGTATGACCACCACGGGATAACACAAAAGTTCTGACTTTAAAATCTATTGATGACTTTGTATGTGTGAGTTTATTTATAAAAAGACTTGTCAAAAATAACTGAGTTTTTGTCACAAACTCTACTTTTCTAATCTCTATATCTTTACTACCCAATCTCGTAGACCTTTTATATTTCAAACTATGAATTCTGATAGATCCAATAATCTAAGTTGAAATATCAAAGGTTTACATAATCAGATTGTAAAGATATAGGGATTAGACTATTTGAGTTTGTGACAAAAACTCAGTTCCTTCATTTAAAACCTACTCTCCGTAAATTTAATATTCAAATAAGTAAGTAGACCTGCATTGATGTTGAAAAGGATGACAAAAATACCATAAAAACCTACTGATTAATAAACCTTGTAAGATATATTTATTATCAATCAAAAACTCCTGTTTTGTTTTAAGTATCCCAAGTTTTAATTCTCAATGTTAAATAAAGAGAAATTATAGCAGTGTACCCATAAACTCATTGTCTCAGTAAAAATAAAATGATATATTTGTCTGAAACTAGATAATTTTGAAATTGGGGGTTCTATTTGAGAGGATTTGCAAAGGAGTCGAGTCTTTGCCACAATTTCAAGTTTTCTCCATTTCTATATATCTTTGCAACCACATGGCGTAAACCTTTGATATCTCAAACATGGATTAATTATTTGATCTAACAGAATTAATGGTTTGAAAGGTCTACGACATTGGATTGAAAAGATATATAGGGATTAGAAAATTAGAGTTGGTGGCAAAGACTCAATTCCTTTATGCACCAAAGAGGAAATTGTCAGATTAAGGATTAAAGGTTTAAACAGTTTGGTATCCTGACAACGCAATTCTTTAACCATGAAGGAACACGTGCAATTACGTCATAAGTCCCTTTAAAGGCAGTGTGAAACTATTCTAAATCTTCTCATTAATGTTAAACTATGTATCTTTTATCTTTGTACCATCTCTATTTGTTACAGGACACCCCAATAGTTCTTTTAGATTACGATCATTGAAAAATCCTAATGATCACACGATCGTCATAAATTATTTTTCATTTTGTATTTTTGAGAAATCTTAAATGATATTTTAATGAGAACTAAACTAAACTTTATTTTACATTTACTTTTATTGACCTATAGATGATTAGATCTCTATAGAAAATAAACCGCTTATTCGTAGCTAGACTGAAATATTTTTTCTCCAGAGGAACCAAAACTCAAATTTTCAAATCCCTATTTCTTTGCAACCTGAAGGTGTAATCTTTTGTTATTTTAAACTTAAGATTATTTAATCTAACAGAATTCAAAATTTGAAATATCAGAGTCTATGACGTGACATTGGATTTCAAAGATATTAAAATTTAAAAATCAGAGTTTGTGGCAAAGATTTATATATAATTCCTTTCCATGAAGGGGGGATCAGCACACATAGCTCCCGCTGTTTACCACGTTATGGACATTTTACAGATTTATTTGACATTTTACAGATTTATTTGACATTTTACAGATTTAATTGACATTTTACAGATTTATTTGACATTTTATGATAGACTTACTTGAGTGCTCGGCGTTGCCCAGACTATTCATATTTAAAGTTACTCCCACGCTGTTTACCCTTGATTGGTATCAAATCATGATAATCATTGGAATTTGAAAAATTTTAAACTTTTTAAGCTTTTCAATCAAAATATTTTGCCGCAAAGCGCATTTTTAAATGCTTCGATCCGACATTTCATAATTAAAAGATTTCAAAAACAGAATTTTATTCAATAAAAATATCTGCAAACTTAAGTTTTCTTTACTTTTTAGAAAATTATTATATCTCCAGATACTAATTTTTAGACTTTTAAGATGTATAGTGGAGTAGGACTCCAAGATCAGTCTGGGGGACTCCCAGACTCAGATATCCTACTCCCTGGTAGACTCGGAGAAGTAGAACTATCTGGAGTCCTAAACCTGCTGGAGAAGGATCAAGAATTGCAAGATCTACTTTGTGATGTTCAGGTTTACAAATATACAATTTATATCCAGCTTCAAACAGATTCGTAACAGTGAAGCGGCGTGAAAAAAAATGGTTTAAATTTTTTTCATAAAAAATTCATATTATTTATTTGTTTTAAATGGTAATTATCTTCCAAAAGCGCTAAATTGTTTACGTTTTAGTCGTAAAATACAAGCAAGCATTGTCGATTTAAAATATTAAATAAAGGCAGCAAGCAAACAGATTTTTACTACAAAATTTTGTTTAACCAATTGTTTTTATTCACGTATTAAATTATTCAAAAAAAATTAAAGGATTTATTTTAGGAAAGAGCCGAGAACCATAGAGAGAACTATTCAAAACTTAAACTGGAACACAGCAAGCTTATACACCAGGTTGGAACACAGTAGGTTTTAATCCAGGTTGGAACAAATTAGGTTTAAACACCAGGTTGGAGCACAGTAGGTTTATACACCAGGTTGAAACACAGTAGGTTTTTACACCAGGTTGGAACACAGTAGGTTTATACTCCAGGTTGGAACACAGTAGGTTTATACTCCAGGTTGGAACACAGTAGGTTTATACACCAGGTTGGAACACAGTAGGTTTATACACCAGGTTGAAACACAGTAGGTTTTTACACTAGGTTGGAACACAGTAGGTTTATACTCCAGGTTGGAACACAGTAGGTTTATACTCCAGGTTGGAGCACAATAGGTTTATACACCAGGTTGGAACACAGTAGGTTTTTACACCAGGTTGGAACACAGTAGGTTTAACATCAGGTTGGAACACAGTAGGTTTATACACCAGGTTGGAACACAGCAAGCTTATACACCAGATTGGAACACAGTAGGTTTAAACACCAGGTTGGAACACAGTAGACTTATACACCAGATTGGAACACAGTAGGTTTATATAACAGGTTGGAGCACAGTAGATTTATACACCAGGTTGGAACACAGTAGACTTATACAACAGGTTGAAACACAAAAGGTTTAGAGAACTTAACAACGACAGAACTAGAGAATGAGACCAAGTTGGAACACATTGTATACACCAAGTTGGAACACATGGTAGGGTTATACACCAGGTTGGAACACAGTAGGTTTAAACACCAGGTTGAAATATAGTAGGTTTATATAGTATTCCACTAGAGAACTAGAAAAGTAGAGAACTAGAGAACTAGAGAACTAGAAAACTAGAGAATTAGAGAACTAGAAAACTAAAGAGCTAGAGAACTAGAGAACTAGAAAACTAGAGAACTAGAGAACTAGAGAACTAGAGAATTAGAGAACTAGAGAACTAGAAAACTAGAGAGTTAGAGAACTAGAGAACTAAATAACTAGAGATCAAAATAACTAGAGAACTTAACAACATCAGAACTAGAGAATGAGAGAACTAGAGAACTAGAGAACTAGAGAACTCAAGAACTGAAGAACTAGAGAACTAGAGAACTAGAGAACTAGAGAACTAGAGAACTAGAAAACTAGAGAATTAGAGAACTAGAAAACTTAAGGACTAGAGAACTAGAGAACTAAAGAGCTAGAGAACTAGAGAACTAAATAACTAGAGAACAAAATAACTAGAGAACTTAACAACGACATAACTAGAGAATGAGACAACTAGAGAACTAGAGAACTAGAGAACTAGAGAACTAGAGAACTAGAGAACTAGAGAACTAGAGAACTAGAGATTGAGAACTAGAGATTGAGAACTAGAAAACTAGAGAACTAGAGAATGAGAGAACTAGACAACTAGAGAACTAGAGAACTGGAAAACTGGAGAACTTGAGAACTCGAGAACTAGAGAACTAGAGAACTAGAGAACTAGAGAACTAGAGAACTAGAGAACTAGAGAACTAGAGAACTAGAGAACTAGAGAACTAAAGAACTAGAGAACTAAAGAACTAGAGAACTAGAGAACTAGAGACTAGAGAACTAAAGAACTAGAGAACTAGAGAACTAGAGAACTAGAGAACTAGAGAACTAGAGAACTAGAGAACTAAAGAACTAGAGAACTAGAGAACTAGAGAACTAGAGAACTAAAGAGCTAAAGAATTATAATTACCCATAATTACATTTTTTACTTCAATCTAAAATCTAGGTTAAAGTTTTGGAATCAGAGTTAGGATCAGTTCAGGAGGAGAATATAGAACTCAGAGATCAGATCAGGTATAAGGGGGGGGGGGAGCTTATTGCTCAGGGGGTATAAAGGTTAGTGGAGAGGTTCAGGATATTGATCATTGGATACTAAGACCTTGTTTGGTAGATAAAAACAGATGATTTTCCCGCCCATTTTTTGGCGGGGAATTTCAAAACTCTAACCCTCACAGGGGGCGTCGTAGCGTAAGAGGGGGGGCGGGGAGTGGGGAGGCGGAAGCGGGGAGGGGAGGATGTGGGGACAGGTGCTGCATATTGTTTTGAATTTTTGATCTTTTATGTATAGAGCATGAGCGCCAATTATTTGGACACACATCTTATACATCTCTAGACCCAATTAAAATGAAAATATAATGTAATTAATTTGATTTCCACATTATTAATCTACTGTATAAAAACTAGGATTAACGGAAAGATGATGTGTAAAATTATAGCGCGCCTGGACAAATTCAAGTTCACTTTACGGACTTATCAAATGCTCTTAAAAAAAAAAAAAAACTATGTTAGTCTTTTAGGGAATCATATGTTTTTTTTGGTATTGGTTTTTAATGATAAAGTTTTTGTTTTACTTATAAGAGGTTCTATAATCCATATTTATAAGATTTTAGCACAAAAGGACAAGAAAAAAACATATTGTTTAAATCGTTTTAATAAACTGTTTTGTCCAATAAAATTTTCAAAAATTCAAACAGGCAATAGAGAACACATATCTTAGATTCTTATAGGTCAACAAACCTGTCCAATTTTAAAACAAAGCAGGATTTAAATATAATATTCTTAATTTAGATACCTATTTGTTTATCAGGGTGGTATCGGAGAAAGCAGCTCAAGAAACTACGGAACTCAGAACTCAAATCATTCTTTTCAAAGAGCAGGTTCGTTTTTTCTTCTTCAGGGGTAGTTTCTAGGGTCAGTAGACTTATACACCAGATTGGAACACAGTAGGTNAAATCATTCTTTTCAAAGAGCAGGTTCGTTTTTTCTTCTTCAGGGGTCGGTTCAAGGGTTTGTTTCTAGGGTTCGTTTCTAGGGTTCGTTTCTAGGGTTTCTTTCTAGGGTTCGTTTCTAGGGTTCGTTTCTAGGGTTTGTTTCTAGGGTTCGTTTCTAGGGTTCGTTTCTAGGGGTTGTTTCTAGGGTTTGTGTTCATGGTTTGTTTTCATTGTTTGTGTTCATAATTTGTGTTCATGGTTTGTGTTCATAGTTTGTGTTCATGGTTTGTTTTCAGGGCTTGTGTTCATGGTTTGTTTTCAGGGTTTGTGTTCATGGTTTGTTTTCAGGGCTTGTGTTCATGGTTTGTTTTCATGGTTTGTTTTCATGGTTTGTGTTGATGGTTTGTGTTGATGGTTTGTTTTCATGGTTTGTTTTCATGGTTTGTGTTCATGGTTTGTGTTCATGGTTTATGTTCATGGTTTGTTTTCAGGGTTCGTTTTCATGGTTTGTGTTCATGGTTTGTTTTCAGGGCTTGTTTTCATGGTTTGTTTTCATGGTTTGTGTTTATGGTTTGTTTTCATGGTTTGTTCTCAGGGTTTGTGTTCATGGTTTGTTTTTCATGGTTTGTTTTCATGGTTTGTGTTCAGGGTTTGTTTTCATGGTTTGTGTTCATGGTTTGTTGTCAGGGTTTGTTTTCCCGACTTATTTCCATGAAATTTTGAATATCAATACAGCAGCACTGCTGGCATGAAACGTCATTGTTTAATTTTACGTGAAGTTTACATGGATTTAATTCTAGATAATTTAAACTTTATGGTTTTACTTTAGGGTCCTTCTGGTGTAGGGATAAAGACAGCATGGACGGAGCGAATTAAAGAAGAAGTGGAAACATCCTGGAGGGAGAGATGGAAATCAGTTACAGGTTAATCTTCTTCTTCTTCTTCTTCTTCTCCTTCTTTTCCTTCTTTTTTTTCTTCTTCTTCTTCTTCTTCTTCTTCTTCTTCTTCTTCTTTTTCTTCTTCTTCTTCTTCTTCTTCTTCTTCTTCTTCTTCTTCTTCTTCTTCTTCTTCTTTTACTGATCGAAATGACTATTATTATTATTACGCACATGTAGAGAATATATATCCATTTTCAAAATAACAATTTTCTGTTCCAGAGCACGCCCTTACGGCGACAATACAACAAAATAGCGTTTTTAGACTTTTTGTAGTAAATAGCAATCATATCTCCTCTACTCAGCAGGTTTACAACTTATATGAATGCAAATATATCGTTATACTAAGAGTTAAACATAAAAATGATCACAGTTGATAAATTTTGATCAAAAATAAATTATATATTTTGATGTTCAGAAGATCTGGAGAACCAAGAATCTAGAATAAATGAACTAATTCAAGAAAACTCTCATCTGAAGCATTCATATCAGGTTAAACTAATACTTTTGATAATATATGTCTGATGTATATTTAAAATGGCGGATGCAGGATTAATCACTAAGGATGAGACTAATGACGATGAACATGGACGAAACTAGTTTTTTTAAATCTTGGTTCTAAACAGACTTAAACTTGCCTCATTCTTTTTATATTTTGAAGATCAATCAAAGTCCAAGGGTACTTTCAAGAAATTATACCACATTCTTTAAATTGTTCAGAGATAAAAAGATTTTAAGATCGTCAAAGTAAGTTTCATCCTTGGTTGAGAACCTTATATCTAAATTTGGCTTGTCTTTCTGTTTGTATCCAATAAACGGCTAAACCAACACGGCCAACATTTTTTGTGGCAACTCACAAACCCGTTTGAAGGTTTATGGCTGGTGGGGATTTAAAAAAATGTTGACTGAAAAAAATATCTTTTTTAAATTCTATAAATTTAATCTTTATAGATATTTTGTCTGTTCTTGATTCATTAAATAAAGTTTGAAAAATTGAACACCCTGTAGATTCTTTAGTCAAATGTTTTTTTTACACTACACCCTGTATTTTAGGTTGGTTTAGCAGAAGTTGACAGTTCTATGAAAGAACTTGTATTTTCTTTAGAAACCAAACTAGCATCACTAGAGAAAGAGAAAAAACAATTAAGTAAGTATTAGTATACAATACTCTCCACTAAATACCATTATTTATTCGATCAGTTAAATGCAAATCAGGGGACAGAAAGCTTAGTTTAGGGTGGCACGTAGCGGCGAAACTATAGGGATTGTCTTGTATATTGTCTTCATAATTCACGACCACAGTTCTCTGGGTTAAACTCTATCACACAGGGTGTCCCATAAAAAGGGGAATTGAAAGACGACTTGAATATCGTCTTTGATTTCTGAAAATTGATAATTGACATAAAGTGCATCAAAAAAGGATTGAACGTCTAATGTGTTCTACTTTCTTTGTACAATTGGGAACTCTATAACTTTCTCGCCTTAAAACCGAGTATTAGGGAGTAATTCTCGGTTTCTATAAGGCAGAAACCCAGCATTAGAGGTATTGGTCGGTTATTACGACCATTTCGATGAAGAGTCTCAATATTTTATTGGAGACCCCCAGATTATCATTGGAGACCCAAATAAATTCATTGGAGACCACAGATTTTCTTGGAGACCGACATATTTTCTTTGGAGGTCTCCAATGAAAGTCTTGGGGATCTCCAATGAAAATCTGGGGGTCTCCATCGAAAATCTGGGGTCTCCAATTATAATTTTGGAGTCTCCAACGAACATCAGGGGTTTCCAACGAACAGAAAGGGTTTCCAACGAACATATGGGGCCCAGCAAAATCAGGGGGTCTCTAACGAAAATTTAGTGGTCTCCAAAGAAAATCTGTGGGTCTCAAAGAAAGTCTGGGGTCTCCAATGAGTTTATTTGAGTCTCCTTTGAAAATCTAGGGGTCGGCACGAAAATCTGGGGTTTCAANGGGTCTCCAATGATGATCTGGAGGTCTCCAATGAAAAGTTGGGGCTCTCCTACGAAATGGTCATAATGGCCGACCTTTACCCATAATGCTCGGTTTCTATAAGGCATAAAACGAGCATTAGGCCTAATGCTCGGTTACTAAAGCCGAGCATCACCCCCTAATGCTCTGTTTCTATAAGGCAGAAACCGAGCATTACCCCTAATGCTCTATAAGGCAGAAACTGAGCATTACTCCCTAATTCTCTGTTTCTATAAGGCAGAAACCGAGCATTACCCCTAATGCTCTGTTTCTATAAGGCAGACACCGAGCATTACCATGCATTACTATTCTTACATTTCTTTCTTGGTCACATTTACAATTGTTTCTCTCTTCCTTTCTTTCACGGAATGTGTAGCTTAAATTTTTGCAGCAATGTCGTCTTTTATTTGTCGTCTTTTTTCCCCTAGTTTTCTTATATATAATAATGTCGTCTTTCAAGTTCCCATTCTTTTAACCGTTTGCTTTGTGTAAAGGATTCAAGTCTTTGACACAAACTTTGACTTTCTAATCATTACATCTGATGCAACCAAATATCATATGACCTTAGATATTTCAAACTATAAATTCTGATTGATCAAATAATCTAAGTTTGAAATAGGGAATAGAAAATTCGAGTTTGTGGCAAATACCCAATTTCTTCATCTCTTGAATAATTAGATTTTAAGGCGACTTTATTGCTTAGGCTAGTACGAAAAAAAACACCACTTTTTAACATTTTATCAGACATAATTCATATTTTGCAATCGCATTTCTAATATTTATAATCAATACCAAATAGATTATCAAGTACAATAGGTGGCAACGGAGAAATGGACCAATTATACACGACGTCACAAATGTAAAATTTTACGTTGCCATCTATTGAACTAGAATCTATTTGATCAATACTTGTAGTCCGAGTGCCACTAAAACTGGAGGAAGAGAAAGAGGAACTTGAGAAACGTATTCATGATTTAAACAAACAAAACAGGTGCAAGAAATAATACTTGATAATTTTATGTAGTTTCGTTTATATCAATACAATGAGGACGACTTTTCCATTCAAGTTTTGATTCCTATCAAGCTTTTTTCGAATAAGAAATTTCCAAGTAAACAAAAAAAACTGTTAATTGACAGCTTATTTTTTTCCATGTTAATGTGGAGGCAAGTGCTCTTTTAAAGATTGGTGTAATTCAAATATTAAATTCGAAAGTCGTCTTCATTGTATTGATATATATATATATATGACGACGACTGTATATAATTCAATCTTTTGCATGCGACAAAATAATATTACAAAAAATACAAATCATGAAGCTTATAATTAAAAAATTCGTTTCTAAATGTTGAACCAAGAAAGTGTGAGAATTAAAGACGACTGTACGTAATTTTTTTTTTTTCTTTAATTTCTCGAACACTTTTTCTATCTTTGCCAGATCCCTTAATACAACTTAAAAACTAAATCAAGCAGAAAAGTCCAAACACAACCTTTGGATTCAGGTCATTACTTATCATTAGATGATATAATAATATTCATATTTAGAACTATGCTTGGAAGTATTGAGCACCTTGAGTCAGAATTACAAAAATCGATCAGCCAACTCAGGTATTTGCGCAGTGTAGACCCATATAACTTATAAGGTTTACTTTCAAGCTAATAGTAAAAAGTACATTGTTTAAAACAACATCAAATAAAGAATTTATTTAATGTAGTTTTCTTATTCCCAACTGTTTTAAAGATAAAAACGGACAAAAATATGAATTATTGATTAACTTTAAATTAAAGAAATTGAGAATATAACAGTAATACTAGAAGAAATAATTGAAAATTAACGAAAATGATTGAAACTTAAGGAAATAATTGAAAAATAGATAAATGATTGCAACTAAAGAAAATAATTGAAAATGGTGAATATAACAAAAAACTTGAAGAAAAGATTAGAAACTAGAGGAGAGGACTGAAAACTTAGCAGAAATTTCAAATAATGCTGCAGTAGATGAAAACGACTTTCTTTTTTAATTTCTATACAGGGACACCCAAAAAGGATGAGATTGTAAAGACGACTTGAAACTCTTAAAATATGATATTTCCAAGGTTAATTTATGTCTTCTGTCTGGACTATTGTCCTTAAATGGCTTAATTAACGATTTTGCAAAGAAGAAAAACAGACTGTTTAGATTCCGCACAGTCGTCTCTGAAGTCTCATCCTTTGTGGGTACTGTGTAACCCTATATCTCCCAATCTTTCAATTACAGCAGATACACCGAAACATGTAAAGAAAGAGAATAAGTCGATTAACAGTTTCTGTTTGTTTACTTGTAAACTTTTAATTTGAAAAATGCTTGTTAGGGAACAAAGTATTATCAATAAAAATCGACTTCATTGTATTAATATAATCGCCAACCCGTCAAGAAATTTCCGAGAAATGTCAAAAAAGTTTTAAAAGGACATTAAGTGTCACATTCTATTGTATCTTCAATGTGTTCTTTTAACTTACTAATCCTATTAACAGTTCCATAAACAAATCACAACAGTTCTCTATGAACTTGTGACCAAAAGTCCAAATATAACTTTAGAATTTAAAAACTCTGTATCTAGTTTGAATGAGTCCGCAGCCCTCAAATCTGAAGGAGTCCTGAAATCTAAGCTGGTCAAACTGCAATCAGAAAAGGACAGCTTAGAGGGTCAACTTAGGTAGAAAAAATAGATTTTGTTTAATTTTGTATTTTTAAACAGGGGTATCCAAAAAAGAATAAGACGACTCTACGGAATTGATTTAATCTTTTTCTTGCATAAATGATTCCATGCTTCTGTTAACTAATTTATTTTTTGGGGGTCAAATCATTTAGTTTTCCCGTAAGAAAAAAATATTCAAGGACCATGGACCTAATTCGATCTTCAGATAATCATGTTATAATCAGCTGATTTGAAAAGACGATATCTAAATTCCGATTTTCAAAAATTAGGAATGAAATGAAAAATATATTTGAATTTTATATGTTTGTATAATTTCCATATAATTCCAAAATGCATTGAATTAAAACCCCAGGAGCAAGTGAAAACTGAAAAAAACCCAAGTGTATTTTGATAAAAAATCAACTTTTTATCATGCTTAACAATAAATAGGAGCAGCACAGATGAAGTAGAGAGGAAGGAGCGTCGAATAGAGCAACTCGAACAGCTGTCTGCTGATCTACGCAGCAAAATGGAAGCTGCTCATCGTGCTGCTGACCAGATAAAGCAGTCATCACATCTTCAGCTGTCAGAAATGGAGATGGAGACAGCTAAACAGTTGGCATCTGTCAGGAGAGAGAAGGAAAATGCTAACAAAGTAAGATGTTCAAAAATGATGAAAGTCTGTCCATTAATACTGTGAAGTTTAAAGGGACTGTACAGTGACCCTCCATGTAAAGATGGCAATACCAGATACACAACGTTTACCTTTAGCCCTTTATCTGAACATTAATGTGGAAGATATTGTCGTTTTTTTAAGGTTAAAATTGTTTAAATTCTGATCAATCCTTAACATTTTCTGCAGAAGAAATGCGGAAGCCACTTTAAAATGATAAACATTGAAATCTATAAATTCCTACTTGAACCGACAAACTTTTTTAGGGTACCGTTGTGAATCGGGCATTGCCATCCTTACATGGAGGGTCCCTTAAACTGATGCATACAAAGCCTTTAAAGAATAATATTAATGTTTAGGAAAAAGTTGAATTGGAGTTTAAATACACTGAGTTGAAATCCCGGTACGATGATATCCACAGAGAGCACAAGGTTGAGTTGACCGGGTTGGAGCAGGGATACATTAGCTCCAGGAGGGAGATGGGACACACAGAACAAGAGTATCAAGTCAGGCTTGGAGAACTTACTGCTAAGCTTCAATCATTAGGTAACATAACATTGTGTTTGATTGATTCAACTACAGGGTTTCCCAATAAACATGGGAATTAAGAGACGACTTGAATATATTCTTTGATTTCCGATAATTGATAAATTTGCATCAAAAAAAGATTGAACATCTAATGATCTTTCCAAAATGTGGTCTACCTTCTTTGTTTCTTTAAAACTGACTGAGATATTAAACATTTGAACATTTTCAATTAATTTTGAATCTCGGCAAATTTCAAATATATATATAAATATATATTATATATATGCATCTAATATCTTCCTTTTCTTAATATTTAACCTAGAATTTACCATGAAGCAGCTGGAAAATGAAAATACACACTTGAAACGAGAAAAAGAAGACTTTCTACTAAACATAGAAGACGACATGCAAAGACTATCACGAGAAAACGCGGCACTGCGCAAGGGAAATCTCCATTTTAAAATGGACGTGGAAAACATATTAAAAGACAGAGAAGAAATAATAGAAACAGCGGAGAAAAGAGAAAATGAACTCAATACTGTGATAAAGGTTTGAAATTACAAATCATATTCATTGCCCATCTATCTATCTATCTATCTATCTATCTATCTATCTATCTATCTATCTATCAATCTATCTATCTATCTATCTATCTATTTATCTATCTATCTATCTATCTATCTATCTATCTATCTATCTATCTATCTATCTATCTATCTATCTATCTATCTATTTATCTATCTATCTATCTATCTATCTGTCTATCTATTTATCTATCTATCTATCTATCTTTCTATCTAACTATCTATCTATCTACCTACCTCCTATCATAATATTATCCATATATTTAATATTTTAATAGAAATTTGAAAAGCAGAACAGAGAAATTTTGAATCAAATTGAGGGGAAAGAAAAAAATCTCTCTGAAAAGGTAAAAAAAAAAAAAAATAAAAAAAAAACCTAGTTAATATTTCAATCCTCCTTTTTATAGATAGCTAAATACAAGAAGCTGATCCATAAGCTGAGGAATAAATTAAAACTTGCGACCGCAGAGAAGGAGGAGTCAACATTAAGAAAGGTAAAAATCAATAAATTTTTGCATTTTATGTATTTTTATGTTATTGAATGTGTTTGAAAATCTACAGGGTGAGAAAAAAAACACGGCCAATATGCGTTGTTTTACAAAGCACTAAAAAAATGTTTGAAGGGGAAATGTTTTTAAAGGAAAAATATGTTTTTGGTGTAAAAGTACAAAATTCCAATTACGCATATTTCAATTGATTTCTGAAGAAACAATAAATTGTAACAAAAAATTAGTTTCCTGGATATTTTTGCCTTTGCTTGGATTCATTAAACGACAATAAGGTTAAAACGATAGGGTCCAATTTTTTTGTGGAACCTCACATGATCCAGAGGAGGGGAGGAAGGCCAACCACATCAATCTCTAGTCCGAACCACATTCTCATCATTTTCTCGTCCGAACCACATCGAAATCCTCGTCCTTTCAATATTATCAATACTAGAGATTGATGTGGTTGGCCTTCCTCCCCTCTCCAGAGGGATGGGTGTGGTCAGAATTTAAAGATATCATTCAAGAAAACCTTTTTTTTCTCCTGCTAACCTGCTAAATTTTTGTGTTCTACGGTTTGATAACGATAAAAAGAATCTTATACTGAGTAGAAGGTAAAGCAACCGTAACAAGACGATGGGCACGAAGCGCCCTGAGAGCTAAGAATTGTATAACTAAGCCTATTGTTGCATGATATAGGAGTGTATGAGAGGATATGTCAGTCCGGAGAAATATCATCAGGTTAAATCTGAACTAAAGGAGATTAAACAGAAACAGAAACAGTTTAGTAATCTTATTCAGAACCTTCAGGTAAGCTATCAATATTAAAGGGACTGTAGGCATATTTCTAAGTAACCTTCGATTCACAACGATACCTTTTAAACCTTTGTCTGATCAAGGATGACGGAGTGTTGACGTATTTTATCCGCACTTGCTAATTTGTGAAAATGACATGTCATTTTTTTATAATGGAAACTAACTTAGAATTACGTACGTTTACAGTCGATACTTTTAGAAATATAGCGAAGGAAGCATTTGCGATAAAAAAAGTGTTGATGACAGGATCGAAATATTTTAATAACATTTTAAAAAAATGGTTTTTTAGTTTTATATTGATCAGATGTTTCTGTACAGAGAATTCAAGATTTACTTTGATTTTCAAGACGTAATATTTCTTTCTGTTTGAACAGAGGGATTTAAAAAAACATAAAGGCAACAATTTTACAGATCACATTTTTTTAATTTCGACTGCAGCCGGAAATCTTCCAGCTGAGTTTCCCCGAAAATCGTCTTTTTTGACGTTTATTGAATACAAAGAAATAAACTAACGAACCAACAAACAAGCAAAATTGTCAACCATTAACTACAAGACCCCCCCCCCTATGTCGTCTTTAACTTAAAATCCCCTCTCGGAGACACCAAACCAAATAATTTTTAGCCCCATTTTCTTTGTTCTCCGGTAACGGAGTCTAAACACTTTTATTATTGTGAACAGAATATTTTCATATAAAGAATTAGTGACTTTCGTTAACAATTAATTGTCATTCTTTTCAGAAGTTTTAATATATAAAAACGTCTTAGGACTCCGCGACAGTTTAACCTTCTTATCAATTATTAGATCGTAAGAATCTTTTCATTATAAAATTATAAAACTTTGTAATAATTTATATGTTATTATCCATTTCATTTTTTAGGAAATAAAGAGTTTCTCTGCATTATCGATTTCGATTTGTGGGTTATCCTGTTGTATTACTGTTCATTATTGAGAATCTTGCTGCTATCCGACAACAAAAATATAAATATAGATTAAACTCTATATTTTCCTTGTTCAGGATGTAGAAACACAGAAGAGAGAAGGAGAAATGGAAATAGAAAATTTAAACGCTTCCTTGGACAGTTTAGATCAGCTGAGAATACAATCTTTACAGGTTACACACTTTTTATATCATCAAACCTACAGTACGGTCTAAAAACTGGGAAAAAGGAAGACGATATTTAAGTAATGTCATTTTTATTTGATTTTTTTATAAATCAGTTTAACCAGTATATTGAGTTTCAACTGATTAAGTGAACTGGGCCTGTTTAACCTGCACAATAATTGTTTATTGAACTATCTAAATTCATAACTTGAATATACAGTACTAGTAGTAATCTTCATATTCTATAGTTTTGTGGGTCTTACTGTATTATATTCATAGTATATTCACCAAACCTTAAATATATGATATTCACCAAACCTTAAATATATGATATTCACCAAACCTTGATTATATTATTTTCACCAAAGCTTAAATATATGATATTCACCAAAGCTTAAATATATGATATTCACCAAACCTTAAATATATGATATTCACCAAACCTTGAATATATGATATTCACCAAACCTTGAATATATGATATTCACCAAACCTTAAATATATGATATTCACCAAACCTTAAATATATGATATTAACCAAACCTTGAATATATTATATCCACCAAACCTTGAATATATGATATTCACCAACCTTGAATATATCATATTCACCAAACCTTAAATATATGATATTCACCAAACCTTGAATATATTATATTCACCAAACCTCGATTATATTATATTCACCAAACCTTAAATATATGATATTCACCAAACCTTGAATATATGATATTCACCAAACCTTGAATATATGATATCCACCAAACCTTGAATATATTATATCCACCAAACCTGAAGCCTGGAGTAGATATATGTATAGTTACTATCCTGAACCCTGCATCTAAGTGTTTTTCTAATAATTAATTCAGCCTCTTCTCATCCTATCTAGGGCTGGTCTTGAGCCATAAAACGATTCGTTCCACCTTTGCTGACGAGGACATTCATTTGGATTGTTCGTTCAACGTTTTCTAACATGGGGCTTTCACGTTTCACGTTTCCTATTTTCTAAAATGCTCGCTTCCAAAATGTTGTGTTCCTAATTGTAATCATGATTTTTAAGTTGATTGTTAAAGACGTTTAATAAGAATTGGGATAAGTAACCTTATATTTATAACGTATATTAAAATATTGATCTTTAAATAAGAAGAAAATAAAGTTTTTCCATCCAAAAAAATACTTCTTTCCACGGTCGTTAGTTTACTATCGTTTCAGTTTCTTGAAGAACGGTCGTGACTTAGGTCATAGATTTTCAAAACGATGTCATTGTAAACGGAAAATTCAGTTCGTTCATCAATTAATCGTTCGTTCTCTGATAACGACGCCCAGTCCTAATCCCTCTCTCTCTTCTAAAGTTTCTATCCTCTGCTCTCCGATCCAACTTTTTCTGACAAAGTTTGACACAAACTTAATGGCTAAAGTGTTCAAGAGCGAACAAAGTTACTTCAAATAAAACAACATTGAGAACTGGAGGCTTATAGGCTACAGGGCATACAGTGAGACTCATAATACTCTGGAGAAAGGAAATCGACATTAAGGGAATATCATGTGTAATTTTGTAGTTTTGCTAGTTGCTAAAAATCAAGTTTTTAAATGAAATGAGGTTATGTAGTACTGTACACATCTTTACGGGTCTCACTTCAGTACATAAATTTAAATGATTAAATATGTAGGGTAGGGTTGGTAATGGTATAAAGCATGCTTCAATAAAATAACTATTGGGTTTATGTGCTGTATATATATTATATACAGGGTTACCCACACAGAATGAGACTTCAGAGAATATCGTAAGGTTTAAAATATTTTTTTTTCTGACGTTCATGGCCGGTTCACTGCCGCTGTAAACTAGTTTCTTCAGTAGCTAAATCATTTTGTATATATTAAACACCTGAAAACTGTGGAATTCGCCTTTTTTAAGCTAAGAAATTACGCTGAGAATTTTTCAATTAAATTTTTTTTTTTAAGTGTCCTTAACATTTTTAGAAATATATCAGTGGTAAGAATTAAAACTTTATTTACATTTTTACGTTAAAAAAAGTGGTCCACACTGTAATATAAAAGGCAGAAGACAAAATTCAAAAGGAATTGTTATGTAGTCATTAAAGTTACTTTTTTTGTGTGTCTCCCTGTATTTGTATAGTAAACATTATCTGTGTGTCTGCCTGTATTTATATAATAAACATTATTTGTGTGTCTCCCTGTATTTATATAATAAACATTATTTGTGTATCTCCCTGTATTTATATAATAAACATTATTTGTGTGTCTCCCTGTATTTATATAATAAACATTATTTGTGCGTCTCCCTGTATTTATATAGTAAACATTATTTGTGTGTCTCCCTGTATTTATATAGTAAACATTATTTGTGTGTCTCTCTGTATTTATATAATAAACATTATTTGTGTGTCTCCCTGTATTTATATAATAAACATTATTTGTGTGTCTCCTTGTATTTATATAATAAACATTATTTTGTATTTATATAATAAACATTATTTGTGTGTCTCCCTGTATTTATATTATAAAACCTGAGTTCTGATGTTGACCTAAATCTAGGAAATAAAACCTTTAAGCACAATGTTAAACAGCTTGCCAGGCAACAAACTTAAAGGGACTGTTTAGAAAATTTAAAAAGGGTATAAAAGATTAATCAATACTTTTCAAAGCTGTGTTCGCCCATTACAGTGATCTAATGTTTGAAAGTTCTCAAGCAAAACAGTATCAAAGAATTACTAAGGTCAAAACAAAGGCCAAGTTGCAACACTACACCCAGTCTCGAAGATGGATGACAGTCTGGATCTTTGTGCCATGATGGGTGTACCAAAATAAAAATTTCAACTTCAACATGCAGCCATGTTTTCCCATTCTCTGTCCTCTTCGTTGGAATACACTGATATCCATAAACAACCATAAAAGTTATTCATCAAATATTTAGACACTACAGCCTCAATTTTAAGGAGTCGCAACCTAGTCACATATATATACTTTTTTGTAACCCAATGAATATACATTTTACCAAAAAAGTTGTCAAGTACAATAGATTGCAACACAGAATGCGTACACTTTCAGTACAGCTGTCTGAAAAACTATAAATAAAAGTGATAATGCATAAGACTAAAGTGCTAATCTTTTTGTGAAATCAGTGAAATTTTATATTCTTTTTTTTCTGTTTTTACTTAACAATCTATTTGCATTTTACAATTGTAAGTTTAAAAGGAGTAGGAGTAAAACAACATGCTCGATTTTTGCGTTAGAGCGTGTACATCTAGGTTCGGAGTGAATATTGCTTTAAAAACATCAAATGTATAATTTCAGGCAGTCCAGAATTTGACAACATCTTTTGACCTGAATTAGTTTGTCAATAAAGACAATAAAATTATATCATTTAAAACTGTAATTTCTAATTCCGGTTTTAGCAAAATCATTCTGTGATAGTTTACTTCAAGCACCAAACCGAATTTTGGGCGGCCAGACCAAAGCTGGACACTCTTGTGTTGAATCCCGTTTGCTTAATCTCGATATCTACTATGGACACTTTAGATTATCTGCTTAATCTCTTTTTGATATCCCTGTTGAGTTCCGACCTACTCATTGAATGCGCGCAAGATTTCCTGGCTTTGATTGGATTTTCGGTTTCTGCAAACGACACTCTGATTGGTTGAATTTTAGACACTTTCCTAGATATCAAAAAAAGATTGAATTAATCTGAGGATTAACAAATATAGAAGATCAAGCATTGATCTTAATATCCACCATATAAGATTTTCGAGCTGAGCTTGTATGTATACTGTAGACATGCTGATTTTACGTTTAGACGGGACAGTACTCTTTCTCTTACATCCTTGTAAGATTAATATAAAAAATACCTTTAGTCTTATTTTCGAAATGGTTTTCTTTAACAGAGTATAGATTGAACATTTTCAATATTTTACTTTTCTAAGATTTAGAATGTTCAAATAGGAATTTAGAAGTCAATATAAATTGTGGATTGGATAAAGTGAATCGAATCAAGAATAATAGTTAGGAAAGAAATTGGCTCTTTTATAAGAATTTGTACAAATAGAAATACTCGATATAAACATATAAAAAGGAGTTTCTTAGGCTTTTACAGGTCTTCTAAAAGCATTATCACTCATTTTAGAATAAGACTCAATGTGAACAAGTTTTATGCACTTTTCCGCACGTTAACAGGTTTTGGTTAAGTTTTTTTTTTATTAATTTTGCACGTTTTCGTATCCGATTCAGTACTTTGTTACCAATTAGGCACGTTTTTATTTATGAAATTAAAAATGTCATTGGTAATGATTAATCAAGAAATAAACAGGGTTACCCACAATGAATGAGACTGTAATGACGACCTGAAACTATTAAATTATGAAGTTCCAAAGGTTAAATTAAACCTTCTGCCTGGAATACAGTCTTTTAATGAGGTTTTCATATGATTTAGCCAAAAAAGAAACAGGTTTAAAGTTGGAAGGAATCATAAGGAAACTGCAGTATAATTTTCGTGCGATCATCTCTAAAGTCTCATCATTTGTGGGTAACCCTGTAGCCTGGCGGAGTAGTAAGATTTATTTCAATCTGTTTTGGATGTTTTTTGCCAGTGATAAATGCCGATTGCTCCTAGGCCTCCAGGTAGTATTCATAACCAAGTCCTTTAAGACCTTGTTTAAAACCTTTAGAGGCTGCTAGTTGAGAAAACTTTATTAACAAATTCTCAAACTTGAAATTGAATTAGTCTGACGCAATATTTCTTAAAGCATTTTAAATTCTAATGTTTTCTTAAAGGTTCTGTCGCCGTAATCTCACAGGACTGTAAACTAAGGTTCATTTCAAGTACCGTGCCAAATTTTAAGCAGCTAGCACTGCGATTTAATGGTCTCACGCTCTCAAGCAAAAATCGTTGAGAATTTTGCCAATTACTTCTAAAAAACCAAATCTAACAAGAAGTGCTTTACATTGCTAAAATGTACATGTAAAGGGCTACAGAAAAGCCTAAGTGAGTTAGAGCGGTAAAATCAAAGCTTAGGGCGTTGCGACACTTCAAAGTCAGTCCTGTCTTAAAAATTGATGAGACTGTTTATAAGGAGGCTGAATCTATGTGCTAGAGCAAGCTGTACAGTACACATCGAGACTATATATAGGGCAAAATGGAATAATACACCTAACGAATCAGCCCTTCTAGTATGATATAGTGTGATGGCTGATTCTAGGAAGATACATAGTGTGATGGCTGATTCTAGGAAGGTATATAGGTTGATGGCTGATTCTAGGAAGATATAGTGTGATGGCTGATTCTAGGAAGATATAGTGTGATGGCTGATTCTAGGAAGATATAGTGTGATGGCTGATTTTAGGAAGATACATAGTGTGATGGCTGCTTCTAGGAAGATATAGTGTGATAACTGATTCTTGGAAGATATAGTGTGATGGCTGATTCTAGGAAGATACAACCTTTAACCTTTAACCTTTAACCTTTAACCTTTAACCTTTGATATAGTGTGATAACTGATTCTTGGAAGATATAGTGTGATGGCTGATTCTAGGAAGATACAACCTTTAACCTTTAACCTTTAACCTTTAACCTTTAACCTTTAACCTTTAACCTTTCACCTTTAACCTTTAACCTTTAATCGTTGACCTTTAACCTTTAACCTTTAACCTTTAACCTTTAACCTTTAACCTTTAACATTTAACCTTTAACCTTTAACCTTTAACCTTTAACCTTTAACCTTTAACCTTTAACCTTTAATCTTTAACCTTTAACCTTTAACCTTTAACCTTTAACCTTTAACCTTTAACCTTTATCTAAGAAATATTGTGGAAGATATTGTCGTTTTCTTTCTTAAAATGTTTTTTTTTGAATGAACACGAAAATCATAGATATAGAAACCACAAAAACCTTAAGAACAACTAGGACCTTATTCTTGATTAGTTAAGGTATACGGGGTCCTATGTTTAAACAGACTACCCGCTCTATAAATAAAAGGTCACTAGCAAGTACGTCTACGAACCGTTCCTTTTATATAACAATCGTTATTTTTATGAAATTCAACAAAACCTTTGAAATGTAGGAATGTGGATTCTATTTTAATTACTGGAATGATTATTTATTCCATTTTTTGGGAAATCCCTGAAAACTGAAGAAAATTTTGGAAAAGTTTTCCACCTGATATTTATTTTAGTTTACCTTGATAAAAAGTCCAGACGCAATAAAGTAAACTACACCCTGGAGATATACACAGTACACAGTACACACGTCTACAGTTAGATTCCTAAAAAAATCCCAGATTGTCAAATATTGTTTTACCAAGTTAAATGATTTCCAAAATGGTATCTTCAAAATCTTGTTAACCCAATTTAGACAAGAATGGTAAAAAAAACCGAAAATGGCGGGAAAAACGGTAGAATGGCTGGGCCATGTAGGAAAATTTCTTTTAAATGCCAAAATTTCGTATTATACTATTTTTACCCTATTGCTTCATAAAAAATGTGTCGCACATCTGGGAATTTTTTTTAGGGGCACCCTAGGGGAGAGGTGGGGGAGGTCAGAGAATTTTATGGGTTACAGGGTTTGGAGATCAAAGTGATTTTTTATAGGCAATTACAAACCGTATCCACCACAAAACGTCTCCTTTACAAAATGTTTTCTACGGCAAAATGCCGTTGCAATTATTGGATGAAAAAAGTAAAAAGACTATTTACTCAACAACAGAGAGAACGTTATTTCTGTATCAACCTGTATCTCAAGCTAGAAAGGAGAAGCTGAATCTAATATATGGAAGGGTAGTATAGTAGAAGTTTATTACTGGGAAAAAATACGGAATAAATCTTTGAACTTATTATAGGAAAGTTAAAACAATGCATGTCTAAAATAAACAAGATTATGAAACTATTGTGTACTTTATCATTCTTCCTCACTTCATCTTGAATTTCATAATGAACGTGCTATAAAATAATCATCTTGCAATAACGTTAAATTAGCTGTACATTATAGCACGTGTGCTATAAAGTTTTGATTTGTTCCCGGATTTTCTCAAAGAAATTTAGGATATTTCCAAAATATTTTTTTAATTTAAAGGGAGTGTTCGCGAAAAATTAAAGGGGGTATAGGCTTAATGCGATAAAAAAGCGCTTTTGATGGCTACTAATCTTACTTATATCTGTTGCGTCTATGAGGAGAAACAAATCATTCAGATATTACAACCTGTCATCGATTATCTTTCGCCACATTTGTATATAGTTTATATTTTTTAATATTTTTTAATAAATTTGTTTTAAATTTGATTATTTCTCTTGCGCAACTGTCTAAGAATGCCGCGGACCACTCACATTTTTCGAAATCAGTTAAAACGTTTTCTAAAAATATAAAATGTTATAAAATATAAACTATATACAAATGTGGCGAAAGATAATCGATGACTATAGGTCATTTTTCGCGAACACTCCCTTTAAATGAAAATAGAATTGACATCAAATTTATATATTGAATTCTGCTTTGTTTCAAAGCTTATTTGATCTAAAAATACCTATTGAAATAAGCCAAGTACACAATCGTTTCATAAAATTATCTTACACTATTATTTTGGCACAACGTGCTGTAAAGTTTTTGGACTTAAATTATCTCTATATCTCGAAGGTTCTCGCATTTTTAAATTATATTTTGTCCCTTCTCAATAAAGAGAAAATTTCTGTCCAAAAACTGTATAACACTGCGAACCAAAATAGCAGTGTTATAAATAGTTATAATAGTTGGATTTAAGTATGCCTATAAGGCTTTTAAAAAAAATATTTTTATTTCCATAACAATGGTTTTTGCAATACGTTGTTTCAGTTGATAAGTAAATATAGAAGAAAAACATTTTTGATTTGGCTTGGATTAGCACTCGTTATGTGATTTTGTTATCGTGTTATTGTTCAAGTGAGAAAAAATCAAAAAATTAAATGTGGATCAAAAAGTGTGTGAATCATTGATGGTACCACTTTCCGCATCACCCTCCCATATACTCGGTCCAGGGGCGTATTCAGAAATTTGTCTAGGGGGGGGGCTTAAATTTTTTTCTTTCCAGGGAGGGGGGCTCAGCGTCCAGAGGGCGGCTGAGCCCCAATAGCCCCCCTGAATACGCCTCTGACTCGGTCAGTTTGCTGGAGATTACTGCAGTGTGCACTGAAAGCTTTATTGAGGCAAATCCTCTTTGATCTAAGGTCAAATAAAACTTCGTTAGCAATGGCTGTCCAAGGTAAATCCATTTCTAGTTGGTTGGTTCAAATATTTTAGAGTTTATACTCGACCTGGTTCAGAGACCATCGGAGAAATATACTGCAGTACAAGATAAATAAATAGATAGATATAGAAATACATATGTATTCTCATATTTAACTTATACTTCAAACTTTTCACCTATTCTCACTTTTACTCGTTTCTTATCTTTAATTGTTTATTTTTCAAACTCTTATATTCATCCGTTCCCTCTGCCACCTTCTTAAAATCTTAATCCTTTCTTTACAAAATAAAACTTTTTAAATGTCAAGATAAATAAATTCATTGTTGTAATCTTTTTAAGAACTTGTTTAATACCACTGCAACAAAAACTTTACAGTTCTTATTAACTTTTCTTTCACAATTATTTTCCATGTCCGATAATAATGTATTTCAAAATGCCTGTAGGGTGGCTCAGAATACGTTGCAGTGTGGCTCAGCTATGCAGGGTGTTACAAGTATTTTATATTTACTTTGTCTCAAATATGAAGAATATCTATGATCAATTTTTGTTTGTTTTGTTAACAACATTTCTTTAGAAATAACTGTATTTTAATTTTGTTAGCAGAATTTGAAATAGGAGAATTTTATTAATTTTTAAAGTTAAATTTTTTAGAAAACGATAAAAAAATGAAATAGCGTCAAAATACAATAAAAAGGGACACAATACCAAATTTAAACAATCTAGAAACGATACAATGAAACAGACCCCAACACTAACTAATACAGTCGTGTACAATCTGCAATGAGAACTAGAAATATTGTTGAATATTTGTAATTTGTATTTGTTGCAACTGAATTATCTCTTTTCACAAATAGTTCAATTGCAAATAATGACATTATATGATTATAAAAATCAGACGACGATAATTTCAATGTTTTTGTGTTCTCACTTTAGTCTGTAATAAATACCGCACCAAATCCCATAGTTATACATTTGAACATACCTAGATAAATTATTATGTTGTACATTGTCTGTAAATCTAAATGCGCTTATCCGTAACTACGCAAAACTTGTAATGTGATTAGCCTAACTACGTATTGTAATTAGCTTAACTACGCAAAACTTGTAATGTGATTAGCCTAGCTACGTATTGTAATTAGCTTAACCTCGCTTATATATATCTGCGCAAATTTTGTGAATATGTATATTAGCTTAACCTGTAACATAGATATCTAAATACACGTCAGTTGGAATAGACTCCGCTTTGATTACAGTCAGAGAATTAATTGTTCCTCGTTTAGCGAACGAGTTGATGATATCGTGTTTGTGTTTGGCATTGATAGTTTACCAGCTTGTGTCCGTGTTGACATTGATAGCTGACGAGATCATGCTTGTGTTTGGCATTGATAGTTTACCAGCTTGTGTCCATGTTAACATTGATAGCTAACGAGATGTGCCCGTGTTTGGCATTAATAGTTAAGATTTGTACCTGGATTGATACGGGTCTGCAAGCAGTTCTATGAGTAAGGCATTTACTACAAGTCTACTAGGAATTGAAGAATATAAACCTGGATATAATAAATACACTTTTCTATTCTGCAGACATTCTCTTCCTAATACAATTTTCCTTCTCTTTATATAAATATATCTATCTATTTATTTTCAAAATATGTTTTTGCGCCACTTTTCCCCGGTGTAGACCTATAGGGGAGGAACCATGGAAGATATATTGTGAAAGATCCCCCCCATTTTAACGGACAGTAAAGGAAAAATGAAAGGGGGTATAGGCTGAAAGTTAGTCACTTTAGCTCTTGATCTCGACCCATGAAAGTCATATCTGATGTTCCTGTCTCGAGAAATTGATATAAAACTGTGTCAAATCTATACGAAAATTAATATATATACAATTTTGTATAAAAGTAGTAGGTTTAAACAGATCATATTCAGCAAATAAGCAACCAATCTGAAAACGATGATATCCCAGAGAAAGCTAATTGTAATATAGGTTTACTTTTATATTAGTTGTTTCTATTTTCAACAGATTTCATTCATAATATTATTTTTACGTCCGTATTACTTGACCAGAAATTCCATCAATGGCATTGCAGTAAAGTGGTCACGTGATACAGGCGGAGACACGTGACCAGTATACTGCTCTGCCATTGGTGATAGTTCTGGTCACGTGATTTAAGTTTCAGATTTTTAAAATTTTACATATATGAATTTTCTTAGAATTTTAACACAGTTTTATATCAGTTTCTCGAGACAGGAACATCAGATAAAACTTTCATGGGTCGCGATCAAGAGCTAAAGTGATTAGCTTTCAGCCTATACCCCCTTTCATTTTTCCTTTACTGTCCCTTTAGCTCTCTAAAGTATTCTCCTGTATCCTCCTGTATTCTCATATTATAAAAAAGAAAAGAAGTTTTGTTCGATCAAGGTAGAATACCATATTGATTTCGATAATCTTCTAAGAGTCTGGTTGGGTTTGGTTGGACGTGTCATTGGACACATATTTTTATCTCTATCCTTACCTTCTTATATATTTGACATAAAGCTGATGATAAAAAGTTTAGGAGAGATATTGGACAGAGGGGAGAGGGTTCTCAAGAGAAGGCGCCAGGGGGGGGGGGTGTACTTAACATGCTACTTCCAATATACTTTGGTATCAGAATGTAAACAAAATATCACATATGTTATTTAATGTAATAAAGACAAAGATGTTTTCCTTTGTTGAAAACAGATAGATTCAGTTCATTTACTTCCTTGTCTCCGTTGCAAAATCCTTGGAAAAACTTTGCTGAATCAAAATTACGTCATTTGAAATTTCCTTCAGAACATTCCCTTTTTGCTTTCTGATTTGATATTATGCAGACAATATTAATATGTATTTTATATTAGGTAGACAATATTAATATGTATTTTATATTAGGCAGAGCATATTAATATGCATTTTATATTAGGTAGACAATATTAATATGTATTTTATATTAGGTTGAAAATATTTATATGTATTTTATATTAGGTAGACAATATTTATATGTATTTTATATAAAGTAGACAATATTAATTTGTATTTTATATTAGGTTAAAAATATTTATATGTATTTTATATTAGGTAGACAATATTAATATGTACTTTATATTAGGTAGTCAATATTAATATGTATTTTATATTAGGTAGACAGTATTATGTATTACAACAATAGAAAATTGAAGAAAGATTTATCTCCGTCACATAGATCCATAGTGTCTTAAAAAGTGACATCAATTTTAAGACTAGGTTGACTTTGAACTGTCGCAGCCTTGACCTTTGACTTTTACCTCACAAAGCAACTTTTACTAATTTTGTAGCCCTAGACATATGTGATAATAATAAAATATTAATCTTAGGCTTAGATTTTAAGAAGTAATTGGAAAACAAAATAGGCAATATTTAGATCCCTCTAATGAATCAAGAGGTATTTTCTATAATATGATATTTATTCTACTTTTTATTTTCCAAAAGTTCTTCTGAAAAGTGTAAATATATGCATTGATGTAAAGAGATATATTTGTAACCGTGTGTGTTGTATAAGATATCATTTACTTTTAATCTAATTTTAGGATGTACAATGTGTGTCAAATGTCAACCTAGATATGTATAATGTATAAACATACATATATTACATTATATATGTATTATATTTGCACAAAAATCTTTTTTATGACAATAAAAAAAATACAAAAATATTTTAAAAATTCACTTTCTTTTCTTAGATGTTTAATATCTGTTTTTTTATAAGATGACATCTTGGGTTTTCTTAGATGTTTAATATCTATTTTTTATAAGATGACATCTTGGGTTTTCTTAGATGTTTAATATCTGTTTTTCATAAGATGACATCTTGGGTTTTTGGTTTGTTAAAAGTTAGAGAAAATACGTCGCTAAGGAATTGAGTTTTTGCCACAAACTTAAATTTTTGAATTCCAATATCTTAACGACCTGATGTTGTACACATTTGATATTTCAAACTTAGATCAGCTAAGCCAACATAATTCATAGTTTGAAATATCTAAGGTCTACGACATTTGGTTGGAACAATACAAGGACTAGAAAATCAGAGTTTGTTGCAAAGACTCAATTCCTTTTCAAACTAATGTATGTCGTAGCATTATATGTTTTATCTGTATACAACTGTCCTATAAAACCACCGAAACAGCAGATCTTACTTGGCTTAAATTTTTCTCTTAAAAGTCATCTTTGGAACTTTGGACCAGCAACATGATGTCGTAGATCTTAAATGTTTCAAACTAAGAATTTTTCTAAATCATGAAGCTTGAAATACCAAGAGTTTTACACTAATGGGTTACACAGATGGTTCAGAAAATACAAGTGTATGGCTTCACTTAAAAGAATTGAGCTCTTACCACGAACTCAAATTTTCTAATCCCTTTATCTTTGGAACCTGATATAACAGTCGCCATTGCCTGGATGGAAAATTAAAAAGGTTCAAAATCTAAAGAGTGGGAATTGACATTAATTATCAATAAAACCTCGACTTTTTGTTTAGAACAGTCCCACTTTAGTCAGTAACTAAATACATATTAATTCATGTTACGGATGGAATAATATTTTCATTTGTATTTCTCAAATATAAAATAAATGAAATAAATAGTGCAATGAAATAAAATAGAATCTGTGTGTTGAATAGTTTAAACTTAATTCATGCAAATTTATTCATTTTCTTCATCATTGAAATTTTTCCTGCTTCATTCTTGAAGAAAAAAGAAAAAAGTTATGAAAGACAACTTTTGACTATTTAAAAAATATGTATTAGAACTTATAAATATATTTTTTAATTCCTATTTAACTGAGCTAAATTGTGAGCTAATAAAAACTTAATTTTTTTCAAAATGATGAATATTTAATATATTTTTTTTGATAGAATAATCAATTTTACAAAATTAAAAGATGGTAATGTATTTAGTTTAACCATAGCATACTTAACATTTTAGGTCATCCCCCCCCNTGTAGCATATTCTGTAGTAATGCTTAGTACGATCTATGTTATCCATGCTAGTAATATATCTTATCTATTTTTATGTTGACCCTGTCCGGCCAGTCCGGTCAGTTTAATTTCACCTGCATATAAATAAATTAGTTCTAAATGAATCGTTGTGTTATACGGACGTATACAGAGCCTTGAGTTTTGGCTAGAGATAGAGTCAGTTAGACTTTAATCAGACTTTGAGTAGCGTAATCTCGGGAACTAGATTTATTACACCCCTTCCTTAAATGATATAGCTTTTTAACCCTGGCTAACCTCCCCCCCCTCCCTAAATTATATATCTTGTTAACCCTATACACCCTGGCTAACCCCCCCCCTCTGCCCTCCACCCACCTTTCAACAGTGAATTCTTTTACTCGTTTGATTTATATTTCAAAATTCTTCAAAATTTGTGCTCATGTACATGTATATGTATTATGTACATGTACATGAAGTATTATTTCTAGTTTTCCGGGTCTTAGGTATCTTCAAACACATATTTCAAGGTGCTTTGCGCTTCTAATTTTTTTGCATTAATTGTATCCTTTAAAATTTCTTTATTTAAGTAAATTTAGTATTTTGCCTTTAATATAATCTTTGAAAATTAATGATTTTTATAATAAAGAAAAAATATAAAGTTGCAGGGAATCATGAATATAAGAAACAGACCGTAAAAATTCCAAACAGTCGTCTTTGAAGTCTCATTCTTTGTGGTTCATCCTGTACTATATGCTTATTTCCTGTATTCTATGTTTTAGAAGAAAAAAGGAATTACTATAAACAGGGTTATCCACAAAGGATTGACGATGATTGCACGAAAGGAATTGAGTCTTTGCCACAAACTCTGATTTTCTAGTCTCTATATCTTTGGAACCCAATGTCGTAAACTTTTGATATTTCAAACTTATATTATTTGGTTTAACAGAAGTCGTAGTTTGAAATTTCAAAGGTATACGACATTGGAATCCAAAGATCTAGGAATTAGAATATCAGAGTTTGTATCAAATACTCAATTACTTTATTCAGAATTTGTTGATAATCTTTTGTTCTGCTGTTACAAAATCATGAGGGATACCTTTCAAACTATATTTTATGTCAGATTTTGTTGGGAAAATATTTAAAATTTGTTTTAAAAATATTAAAATTTTTTTTAGAAAATATTTAAATTTTGCCCAGAAAATATCTAAATTTTGTTTGGAAAATATCTAAATTTTATTTAGAAAATATCTAAATTTTGTTTAGAAAATATCCTTTTTCTACATTTTATTAGGATAATGTCTAGAAACCTTTCTACTTCAAGTATTACATTACCATTAATTCTACATTTATAATCAATATATTAGTGGTTAACCATTAACTTTAAAACCTCTGAGAAATGTCGTCTTCAACTTAAAATCTCCTCTCGGAGACAAACCAAACCAAATAATGTCAGCCCGCATTTTCGTTGTTCTCCGCCCCACGGAGCTTTAAAACATTTTCGTTATTGTGAAATCATTAAAGTTAAGCAAGAATATTTTCATATGAAGCATTAGTGAATTTCGTTAAATATTCAACTGTAATTTTTTCAGAAGTTTAAAAACGTATTTCAATACTGATCAACAATAAGTTTCCCTGTACCATACCAAAATAGATCGTAAGATTTTTTCTATTATTAATATTTATTATAACATTGTACAAGTAACCATGATCTATAATTTATGTTATTTTTAGGAAATAAAGCTTTTGTTATCGATTTTCTTGAGACGGGGTTACTCTGTTGTGTGTATTTGCGGCCGAACGGAAAGGAATTATCCGGACTAAATATATTTCCCTCCCCGGAATTCCGACGGGCCTTTTAATCCAAGTTCATCTGGCGTGTTGCTGTTATCTGTCAACAATTAGGCTACAAATATTTCATCTTATTTTGCAAATACAAATTTTTAAAATCCCAATGAAAATACTTTAATTTGGGATACATTTTTAATATTTATGATGACATAAAAAGGATAAAACTTTACAAATTATCCTCCTAAAAGAAGTAAAGAAAATAAGAAAAAACTGTTGTTTTCTTAGAAAAAAATTGATTTCCAATAATTCCATTATAGATGCAACTCATGCGATAAAAAAGTATATTGAAAAAAGAAAATATAGAGAAAATGTATTAGATGACAATTTTGTGAGTGAAAGATGACTAAAGTTTAGGAAACTTTTAAAGAATATGGAATCGATAAAAATATCTCTGAATTCATTGAGAAAAGTTTGATTTCTTACGATGTTGGAAGTTGTTAAGTTGTTTTAGGACCAAACTCAGTGTAGAGTAAAGTGCGTTATTTGGTTAACATTTACAGCACATTAAAAAACAAATATGCAAAATAATGCATTTTTCAAATTTTAGAGCTATGAAATGCAAATAAGGTTTTTTTAATTGTTTTAGAAATTTTTCCCCCTCAAGCAGTTGCTCCATATAGATCTTTAGTAGCTTCTGAAGTGTCAATGTTGTAAGTATTGCATATTTTCAGTTATGCATACTAAAAAACTATTAAAATATTTTCCTTAGTTGCGGTATTTGGATATACATGAAATTGCGGAATTTGATTAAAGTTTTACTTCAATATGAAACAGCACAAAGGTTCAATTAAAACATCTTATATGGGATTTAAAAACCAAAAATGTTGAGTTTAGTTTGCTCAAATATTCTGTGGTGAGCAAGTTATGGGAAGTCGCTGAAAAAATCCCAGGGATGTGTAAAGTCTTTTTCAAGAACTGCCTTAACAACAACCAAATAATTGGTTTAATGTAGAATATTTATTACATTTTTGTTGTCGTTATTTAATAATTAAAAAAAATCTATTCTTAAGACGTAACCACCCAAATGGATGATTTTGAACGTCGATTTTGCGCCCAAACTCAGTAATTATAAGTCATTAAAACGTTTTATATGCCTCAAATGAATCCTAAAAAATTTCTCCACAATACTACATTCTCAGTTCAAATACCATACTTTGCCGGTCACTCCATTTAAGCACAAGTACTACGGTACAGTAATTATGTCTTACAATACAACCGAATTCCAAAGCTTCATTTTCCAAAAGGAATTGAATCTTTGCCACAAACTCTGATTTTCTAATCCCATTCCCTTTGCAATCCAAAGCCGTAGACCTTTTATATTTCAAACTATGCATTCTATTAGAATAAATATAAAAGTTTAAAATATCAAAGGTTTATATATAGGGATTAGAAAATTTGAGTATGTGGCAAAGACTAGTTCCTTTGCGCGTTAACACATTAGAACTTTTTCCTCACAAGAAGAATATTATATCTCAACAGTTTGGGATTTTTTAGACATGTTGGATAAATGTATTTTTTTTTGGGAAGCTGCATCCTACTTAGGGTTAGTACACTTATAGTCTTAGTGTTAGGATAGAGAATGTTGTTATCTATGAATTAGAGTTAATTAGATCATTGGGTTGAGAGAAATAGGGTGATCTTAGAGATAGATAGATAGATAGATAGATAGATAGATAGATAGATAGATAGATAGATAGATAGATAGATAGATAGATAGATAGATAGATAGATATTTTTCACGACTATCCCTCCCTCCGACTTCCCCCCCATCTTCCCCAAATGACTGCACTTTCTTTCACTGTAGGACTTTACATTAAAATTCGTAATTAGATAAAAAAACTTCTAATTTGATTGGATGGATAGCATAGAGTTTTGGGCTCTGAAAAAGTTCAGTGAAATAAATATACAATAAATTTCGCAAATTTTTTTTTTTTTAAGTTCACTTTACCTATACTAGTTAATATAAATCAGATCTTTGTTGTTTTGTTAGAAGCGTTCTTCCAAATTCCGAAAGTAATCAGCTTCGTTCGTAACAATATGAACATTTTCCGAATGGGCCCAAACTTGATCCATCAGAGTCTGTTTTAGATCCTTTAAGAGCTATCAAACGGAAAGAGAGATTGAGTATCGAAAGTATGAAGGACTATTGAGGATTTATTTTCTGGTTTTGATTCATTTGAGATCCATAATCAATGTAATCCCTTTTTGTCCTATGTCAGAGACTTTGGGACAAATTTGACCCAGATCTTTGTAATTTTTAAATCTTGCTTTTCAACTTAGTTTACAATTTAAAAGCATACAAAGCCGTCTGGCAAACATAATTCTTGAACCCTTGCTAATGGGGTTCAAGAAACTAATGCAAGGAAAGTTATTTCAGAGGTATACGCATTTTTTTGTACTGTTATGTACTGTCTTTGAGCGGAAAAGTAAACACAAGACGGATGTCACAGCCTGACATGGAATCCATTTTCACAAAAATAATCTATGAAATATTCTGGTGATAGGAAACTATTATGAGAATTTTCCAAATTATCAAAATTAAATGCTTTTATCCTCCTCGGATACTAGACGAACACTGATGTATCTATTCTTGATTGATATATTGATTACACCTCGTAGAAGCTATAGCTGTACAGTACGTTCAAACAAACAGAATCGTACAATTAGGGTATATCTAGGCCACTAATTACATTGTAAACAGTTGAGTCTATGATATTTTATATTTACACCTTCTACACCTTTATTTTTTTACGAAGCAAGTAGCAAAGACAATTATCATAACTTAAAAAAGTCATAGATATAGAATTTATGTTTGAAGGTGCTATATTAGTCAAATCCTTTATCATAATTTTTCATGAGCAAGCGCAAGGAGAATTGAATAGAAGAAGGGGGCGTAACAACAATAACAAAGGCAGCTGATCTAATGTAAACAAACATGAGTTAGTTTACGGTGAATCTTCATCTAACGCGCCAGAGATGCCAGATGTCTGTTTATCATTTGTGTTATTGTTTACAATCTTTATTATTGTTGTTAAGCAAAAACTAGTTCTTCAGCAGGTCAAAAACGTCACAGCAAAGTGTACGGAAACCCTATCGCCCCCTCCTTCTATTTAATTCTCCTTGAGCAAGCGCATGCTTGATTAAGAAACTGATTACAATATGCAGAATATAAAATCTAAATTCATATAATTCATATTAATAATATTCGACCTGTTCTAATCCTATTAAAATTTAACATATTTTCATTTTGACCCGAGTTATAAACATCTAGTCAAGTCGGTTCCTGCTTTTCCTTTCTTCCTTCCATACATCCACTCTTCCTTGCAAAAAGTCATGACTTTGAAGTGTCACCAGGCCTTATATTTAGATTCGATCTTAATTAATTGACAATACCACTTATTTACACTTTTTTGCAGCACTTGAAGTATTCGAAATAAATAATGATTATTTTTCGCGCCAGAATGTTTATTCTTTATAAATTAATTTCTTAGGGAGCACTTTTTAGTTTTTATATTATTTAAAGAGATGATATTACTCAAAGTCTATATTATTTAAAGAGATGATATTACTCAAAGCCTATATTATTTAAAGAGATGATATTACTCAAAGTCTATATTATTTAAAGAGATGATATTACTCAAAGTCTATATTATTTAAAGAGATGATATTACTTAAAGTCTTTATTCTTTAAAGAGTTGATATTACTAAAAGTCTGTATTATTTAGAGAGATGATATTACTCAAAGTCTATTATTACTCAAAGTCTATATTATTTAAAGAGATGATATTACTCAAAGTCTATATTTTAAATCAGAGTTTCAGGTTGTAATAAAAGGTACCTCGATACATTTACGTTCCAATCGACAGACATATCCGATTTACAACGATACCCTTTATTAAATCCTTGTCTAATCAAGGATAAATAACACAGACAGCATAATATTGCGGTTTCTCTATGAAACTGACTTGCAGCAGAAACAAAGAAAAAAATATAAGAAAATAACAATTTTTCAGAGAGAAAAAGAACTTTATCTCCATCATTAACGCTGCAGATAATAATCTACAGGGGTTCGTTGTGATAATGACATAATACACTCTGTAAATGGAGGGTCAATTAAAATAAAGTTAATAAATTTAAATTCTCGTTTTTTTGTGGGTAACCCTGTAGATCCCATTTAAATCCAGATTAGGTTTAAAAATCAAAAAGAAAGAAATGAAAAATACAAAACCCAAGATGGAAAGACAAAGATTATATTTATTGCAGAAAATGAGATGGAACAGATGAAGAACTCAGATTTGTATTTTTCTACCCTTTTCGGGATATCAAACATTTTCAGAACTCTGAACTTTTTAGGGCTCCACCTTCATCTTAAACAATACTGCATCATTCATTATTTAATAAATACATCAATTGAAGGAGAAAGCTATACTATTGATCATATTAATTTGAAGAAGAAAGATACTTATAAACAGATTAATTTAAAGAAGAAAAATATACTATTGATCATATCAATTTGAAGAAGAAAGATACTTTTAAACAGATTAATTTAAAGAAGAAAGATATACTATTGATTATATTAATTTGAAAAAGAAGATACTTTTAAAAAGACTAATTTGGAGGAGAAACCTATACTATTGATCATATTAATTTGGAAAAAAAAGATACTTTTAAACAGATTAATTTGAAGAAGAAAGATACTTTTAAACAGATTAATTTGAAGTCAAACCCTTGGCATAAATTCCAGTGAAATGCGGAAGTATGTATGGGGTTGAACTGTGTAGAGCCTATAAACTTGTAAATATTGTCTCTACGCAGCACCCGGTCTCTTCTCCTCTCCCACACTCCTTGTTAGTTGCTAGTTACTCCCAGACTTTGTACGTCTCTATTACAAAGTGAACCAGGGAGGAAGGATTTATAGTTTTGGTCTAATCATAAAGTGTACAATGTACATTGTGAAGTGTACAGTAAAGATATATAGCACAGTTATTGTACTACGTTTGCTTGCGTAGAAAAATGTTACAAATGTTTTTTTTCAAATCTCCTCCACAGTACTGTTATGTTTTTATCCCCATTGTTACTTTTTTCATTTTGTTTCTCTTATTTTTTGTCGAATGCATTTGGTTTTTTTATCCTTTTATCTCTTCTCTTATTTCTCCATTCTTTTTTTCTTATTTCATTTTCTCTCTTTGTTTTTCCTTAAGTTTGTTCTATCCTGAGAGGGCTTTCATTTGCTTTCCATCTTATCTTGTGTTATTCTTTAAATCTTCTTTTTGATTTTGATTTTCTTTTCTTTTCTTGTTCTACTCTTGTCCTATTATAATTTCCTATCTTTGTCTTTTGTCCTTGTCTTGGTATCCTTCCTGTCTTATCATATCCTTCCTGTCCAATAAAATCCTTCCTATATCTTATCATAATCTACCTGTCCTATCAAATCCTTCCTGTCCTATTATATCCTTCCTGTCCTAACATATCCTTCCTGTCCTATCATATCCTTCCTGTCCTTACATATCCTTCCTGTCCTATCATATCCTTCCTGTCCTATCATATCCTTCCTGTCATTATATCATTCCAAATGTATATTATAAATTCTATTCTAGAATAAATCTTGTTTAACACCTCAATATAAACTGTTTGTAGCAAGTCAGTCCAATTACTTTAAATCTTCGTGAAGGGGTTTAATACAGCATTAAAGGGACTGTTCAGGAAAATACAACAGATTCCCCGATTAAGGAATTTCCTAACCGATTAACGTTGGTGCTCTTTAAACCTTAATTTTAGCGACAATGCTGAACCTAGCGTCGTTGTTATGACTTTAAAAGGGTAAACTTCTTAACCCTTCTTATTATTTATATAGGCTGCAAAATCAGCATTAAACTTATGAAGAGAAATCAAAATTTAAAATGATGAATTTTTAGACCTAGAAAAAGTATATCTTTAATATTTTTCTTAGATCCCGGCTAAAGGGTAACGTTCTGAATCAGCATACACCTTTTTTAATGGATGGTCACTTATAATTTTATCTATAAGTCCCTGTAAAATTTAATTTACTAAATCAGAAAACTAGGAATTGATCTTTAAACCTAAATCTGAAGTAGTGCTTTATCCAATAATAATCTAGATAAGGATGAAAAGTAGGATAAATAAATTACCCGAAATGTGTAATTGTGACATTTATGCAATTAGTCAGACTTAAGCTGGAAATTATTATCCGCCATTTTTGTTTTTTTTTCTGCTGGGTTTTGATTTATACAAAGAACGTCAAAATAGCTGAACTGATTGGGACCAAACTTTTGTAAACCATATAAATTAAAGGATATGGATTACAACTCTGTTTTCTAATCCCTATATCTTTCCAACCAATATATGCTTATTATGAGCTTAGAAAGGTTACATGGTAACTCTAATATTTTTTTCTATTATTTTTTTTTGATTTAAGACAGTCTGGAAAATATTTTTATTTTTTGTTTTGTTTTTTCTTTTATCTAGTTATCGGAGGCCCACGGGGTGGGATCCAGGAAGAGAGGAAAATAAAAACAAATCTTCACTAGACAATTCTTCACAACAAAAATACAGTTTTGGCAACAGTCATCTTAGATTGATTTAATCAATATCCTACTCCTTGTTCTAGTACTATCTTGTATCTTGTATTCTGTATCATGTGTCCTGTATCCTTATGCTGTATCCTGTTTCTTACTTCTGTATCCTGTTTCTTACACCTGTGTTCTGTATCCTACCCTTGTATCCTGTTTCTTATTCTTGAATCATGTATCTTCTATCCTGTATCCTGTTTCTTACACCTGTGTTCTGTATCCTACCCTTATATCCTGTTTCTTATTCTTGTATCATGTATCTTGTATCCTGTATCCTGTTTCTTACTCCTGTGTTCTATCCTACCCGTGTATTCTGTTTCCTGCTTCTGTATCCTGTATCCTGTATCCTGTTTCTTACTCCTGTGTTTTGTATCCTACCCGTGTATTCTGTTTCCTGCTTCTGTATCCTGTATCCTGTATCCTGTATCCTGTTTCTTACTCCTGTGTTCTGTATCCTATCCGTGTATTCTGTTTCCTGCTTCTGTATCCTGTATCCTGTATCCTGTTTCTTACTCCTGTGTTCTATCCTACCCGTGTATTCTGTTTCCTGCTTCATTATCCTGTATCCTATATCCTGTATCCTGTTTCTTACACCTGTGTTCTGTATCCTACCCTTGTATCTTGTTTCTTACTCTTGTATCATGTATCTTGTATCCTGTATACAGTTTCTTGCTCTTGTGTTCTGTATCCTATCCGTGTATTCTGTTTCCTGCTTCTGTATCCTGTAGCCTGTATTCTGTGTCCTGTGTCCTGTATCCTAATCCTATACCCTGTATCCTAGTCCTGTATCCTGTATCCTGTATTCTTTATCCTGTATCTAGCTGACATCTTTGTGTTGGTTTCTAAAGGTTTCTTAAAATTGTATTCTCTGTAAATCGTATATATAATGTATTGTATATAAACCGATCTAGATATTTCTTGCACTTTTATACCCTTTGTTCTCTCTTTTCAATATACACAGTCCTCGTATATATCAATACAATGAAGAATACTTCAATTTAATTTTTGATTTCTACCCAGCTTTCAAACAACATGAATACGCATACAACAAGAAAAGAAAGGGAAGCTGTAAATTAACAGCCTTTTTTTCTTCACTTGTAAACTTGCAATTAGAAAAAAGCTTGTTAAAAGTAAAAATTTAAATAGAAATTCGTCTTCCTTGCGTTGATATAAACGCCGACTACTGTTAAACATTTAAATACAGTGAGACACCATAAACATAGGTTGCAATCTTGTTTTCCTCAAACCTGGATCAGAAGGTTCGGACTCCAGAGGTAGAACCTTTTGATTGAATGGGATAACGCTTAACTTCAGCGACTGAACTCGATATTTACTGCCAAAACTTATAATTGCGGTTAAGCACCTTAAACCTGAAAATCTGCTAAGAAATAAACTCTGTAAAATTTGTCATTAAACATTTATCTGACAAAACGTAATACTCTACAGTTAGTTTGTTTGTTATTAAAAGCATAAAGCCCAAAAACGTAAAGATACCATAAAATACATTTAAATGGTAGAAAACTGGCTTGAAAGTGAGAGCTTGCTGACTATAATTAAACCAAGATATCTAAACCATGATGTCCACGTGGAGTAGTGAAAGCAAAGTGGATGATTAGTCTTTTATTTTGAAATATCAAATATATTTCTCATAAATTTATTATCTAGATTATTTTCAGAATTCTATGAACTGTTTAAAAGTTTAATATAATATTACTAATCTTCTTTAAATTTTGAAAACAAGCGTGGAGAAATGTGAAAATGAAAAATAAAAGACCCAAGGAAAAGATGAAACTGTTTCTTATACCTTGTGGGAAATGTTTTAGAACATTTCTAATTTGTTAAAATGTGTGTTAACAGCAGTGATTAGTGCAACGAAGCGAAGAAACAGAAAAAAGTGTAAAAAGTGTAAAAAGTTTTAAAAAGTGAAAAAAGTGAAAAATGAGTAAAGAGGCAGATTTTCAGAAGCTGCATTCCTTGGCAGGATTAGTGCAAAAAATTGCACAGGATTGCAAGGTATGTGAAAATTGGACAGTTTTTGCGCATTCCTTCTCTTCTCCCCCGCTCCCCCTTTCTTCTCCCCACTCCCTTGCTCCCCTTTCCTCTCCCTCGTTTGACCGAAATTCCCGCATTTTCTGATATAAAAACTAGTTCATGTTTTACTTTTTCCTCTCAATGTTTTGATTCGGAGACAGTTTTAAAATAAACATTTTCAGGCCTCCTCCTCCTTCTGAGCTCGGCTTGTATCCTATTTACAATCTGAAATGTCACGGATTCAAACATAAACCAGTTGTTTTCTCATATTATATAAATACATATTGCATATCCTGATCGAAGGTTTACAGGAATTCGTCTGGGGCGGACTCAATCAATGGCTCAGCCTCCTTTTGGGGCTAAAACCCCTGCAAATCATATTTATCACTTTTCCAAAGTGGGAAGGGGGTGGGGTGAATGGTTTATAGGAGTTCTAAGCCCCCTGAATCCAATAAGGATTTTAACTACGTAATCTGACCCCCTTTGAATAATTAACTTAATCCTAATTATCATGTCAGAAAATATCACATATTGGCATATCGTGTTAGATTGTATTGTCAATATTTATAAATAAAAATAGAAAAAGTTCTATTTTTTTCTAAATTTCGATTATTTTCTTTTGCTGTGACAGAAATTGGTCAAATTTATTTAATAGATGATATTTTTAATCTACACTTGGTATTAAAGCTTATTTTAAATCTTTGTAGGTACGTGCGCGCGAGTATTATTTGGGACTAAAAAATATTTTTAAAAATAGCATAGTAGTTTTTTATCATGTCGTCTTCCTGTATCTCCGTATTTTTATGGCTAACTGTATATCAGCACACCTTTATACATGGTCTCTGTAAATGTATAAATCAGTTTCTATTACATTCTGTACTTTTTCATACTTAAAGGGACAGTAAAGGAAAAATGAAAGGGGGTATAGGCTGAAAGCTAATCACTTTAGCTCTTGATCGCGACCCATGAAAGTTTTATCTGATGTTCCTGTCTCGAGAATATGATATAAAACTGTGTTATAATTATACGAAAATTCATATATGTAAAATTTTGAAAATCTGAAACTTAAATCACGTGACCAGAACTATCACCAATGGCAGAGCAGTATACTGGTCACGTGTCTCTGCCTGTATCACGTGACCACTTTACTGCACTGCAATTGGTGGAATTTCTGGTCAAGTAATACGGAAGTAAAAATAATATTATGAATGAAATCTATTGAAAATAGAAACAACAAATATAAAAGTAAACCTAAATTACAATTAGCTTTCTCTGGGATATCATCTTTTTCAGATTGGTTGCTGTTTTTCTGAGCATGGTCTGTTTAAACCTACTATTTCTATACGAAATTGTATATATATGCATTTTCGTACAAGTTTGAAACAGCTTTATATCAACTCTCGAGTTAGGAACTTCAGATAGGCGTCTCAAGGGTCTCGATGAAAAGCTAAAGTGATTAGCTTTCAGCCTATACCCCCTTTCATTTTTCCTTTACTGTCCCTTTAATGTCTATACTCTATACACTTGACCTAGCTTTCTTAGAAGGGTTATTTATAAAGACAAGAGTTTTCAATATACAGTTAGTCAAGATTATATACAGTAAACACATAGACAAGAATATACACTAAACACATAGATATTGGTAAACACCTAGACAAGATTGTACAATAAACACCTAGACAAGATTATACAGTTAACAAATAGACAAGATTTAACAGTAAACACATAGACAAGATTATACAGTAAACACATAGACAAGATTATACAGTAAAATTATAGACAAGATTTTATATAGTAAACACATAGACAAGATTTTATTTAAAAAAACACAACAATATTCCATAAATGCATTAAAACAAGAACCCGAGAAATAAATAGTGAAGAACAATTATTCATTTCACCATTATCATCATCATCATCATTATCATCATCATATATCATATTCACTTTTATCTGATAAATGTATCATATATCTATATACTTGCTAAACCAAACAAAATAAAAAGATAATAATAAATGTGTGATCATAAATAAAAATTTATTTATTTTGTCCAACCCATGTTAAATCATAATATAAATGTGATTTCAGATTGGACTTCCATGTTGGATAATAATATAAATATAATTTTTAGACTGGACTTCCATGTTTATCAAAGTATAAATATATATTCAGACTTTACTCCCCCTGTTTGATCATTATATAAATATAATTTTATCATGATAGTAATATATTTCCATACTGGACTCCCCCTGTTTTATCATGATAAAAATATATTTCCAGACTGGACTCCCCCTGTTTGATTATTATATAAATATAATTTTATCATAAAATAAATATAAATATAAATATGAGAACAAGGGAAAGAATTATAATTTTATCATAATATAAATATATTTCCAGACTGGACTCCCCCTGTTTGATGAGCTAGTTTTGAAGACGACTAAACTGCAAACCCAGCTTGTTTCTACAACTACAGTACTTGGATCATTTCTTGATACTTTTCAGAAGCTAGCAGACTCAGCAACAAGTACTAAAGGTAATAAACCATCACGCGTCAAACTTACTGGCCGCAAGATTAAAAAAAGATTAAAATCATAAATTTTTTATTATAACTCTTATTTTTAAAGAGTATATTGAGAAGAAGAAAAATGTTTTCAATTGCTAATATTTTAAACTAAATAAATATCCATTTCTCAAACTTGTACGTATAGTCAGAACTAGTGGAGCAACAAAGGCACAAAGTCGTACCAGTAAATTCACCAAGAATTTTGAAACCAGACTCTATTGAGTTCCCAATTCAAATTTGCGGCAAATCTGCTGCTAAGAGGTTTCTGAGTTATGATCGAACAAACAAACATCCTAACAGACAACAAAGATTACTACTTTACAAATACACCTATAAATGAAAACTTATCTTGATCGATCCATTTTCAACCTTCGATCTGAATTTTTGTACAATATATAAATATATAACTCGATATCACAGCTGAAAGTTTAATGAAAACACATAAGCTTCAAAACAACTCTTCCAAAATACACAATAATATTTTTAGTTTTGAAAATTAAAAGTACATTTTCCCAAATTGGAGCTAATTTTAGTACTTATTTTATCTATATATATACTTTACTTGTCTGTCTGTCTGTCTTGTATCCAGTAAACTTCAATGGTTCAACCGATTGAGCTTAGACCTCAGGGAAGGTTCGTGGATGATCAAAATTAAAAAAATTGCCCTTAAAATCTAATTTTCAAAATCCACGGAAAAAAATCGATAAGAGAGCAACAATTCAATGTTAAAATCAAAGAGTATTAATATATTTCGAAACGATGAACTATAAATGTAGATTATTGACATTTATAAAACACGCTTTTTTAAATAAATATTTGTGTTCGACAGAAGATTTGGTTTTGATAAATGTATCTTTTATGTTCTTGAACCTTGCCCTGTACCCTAGCTGTGATTTATATATTTTAAACTGAGTAACAAGGGGTAGATATTTTTTCAAAAATGTGTTAATCCTTATAAATATATAATTAAAACTATCAAAAAATAATGTTCAGAAATTTTTTATTATTTCATTTTAACATCATAAATCATTATTTATACACAAACGATGTAAATTTATTTAAATTTTTTTTTACTGAAATTTCATGAATTTGAATAAAAGAATTAAAAATTTAAAGGGACTGAAAGTGTGATTTGAAGTGACCCTCTATGCATTGAGGGCAATGTCCTTTAAAACTTTGACTGTTAATCGAGTAAATAGAGCTCTTGTCCTGATACGTACTACGTATAACTTGACATTATCGAATACTTTATATTTAAAACGGTTTCCAAAAATTCGTGAGAATTTTTTTTCTGCCAGTTCTATGTAGAAAGTATAGTTTTTGTTTAATATAAAACAGCTTGCAAAAAAAGTGTTTAACAATTAAATTTGTAGATTAATGAGAAAGTCGAAGATTTTAAGGGTATCGTTGTAAATCGAGCATTGCCTTAAAGGGACTGTGAGCGTAATTTTAAGTGACCCTTAATTCAAAGCTTGGCAAGCCCAACTCAAAACTTTACCCTTTAGCTCATGATGAAATGATGATCAAGGAAGATATCGTCGTGTTTGCATGTCTAGAAAATACATGATTTCTTTTCTCTGATGCACAAATCCAAAAATCAATTTTAGTGGAAACCAAAATGGAAAATTTTTCTCTAAAACGAAAATTTTAGTCCCCTTCAGAACAAAATCTAGTAAATATCTCCTGGTTTGAAAATTAATCACATCCAAAAAAAGTTAGATTTTTTTCTTATTTTTATATGACTAATTAAAAAAGTTTTCTTAAAGTATTTTTCTACAGGCCAACTTTTATGTTTTGTGTTACATGGAAAATTGGGGTTTAGGAGGCGTAAATCTACAAACTGGATATTGCAATTAAAAGCGATACATTTTTCAGATTTTCAAAATTTCAAATAAAAAAGATTTTTCGTAACTTTTCTATTTTTAAATAATAATCTCCAAAATCGGAGAAAACTATTTTTTTCTGCATTTTGATGAATTACAAATTATTTGAGACAACTTCGAAAGGTTTTCAGAATTGAAATTATTTCTCTTTCTTTTTCTCTCTGATGTTGATGAAATCTGCATGTAGAGGTTTGGAGCTGTGGTCTGAATATATCCAGGGTAGAACAAACACTTAAACCCTGGGAGCTGATTAAATCAGTTCTTATCCTTACACTTCCTCTTTATACCTTCTTACCCTCCCCTTCTCTTGATTCCTGCCTTTTTATCTTACCCTTCCCTTGCTCTCTACCTTCCTATCCACCTCTTCCCTTCTCCATACCTTCCTATCTTCCACTTCACAATTTTACCATACATTTCTATCCTCCCTTTCCCTTGCTAACTACTTTCATATCCTCTCCTTCCCTTGCTCCCTCAATTTCTATTCTCCTCGGGTTTCCTTCCTTTTTACCATCCTACCCCCCCCCCTCCCCGTCTCTTGCCCTTTACCTTTCTATTTTTCCTTTCGTTTTTTCCCTACCTTTCTGTCCTTTCATTTTCTTCCTACCTTCCTGTCCTTTTATTTTCTTCCTACCTTCCTGCCCTTTCCTTTTCTTCCTACCTTCTTGTCCTTTTCTTTTCTCCCTACCTTCCTATCCTCCTCTTCACTCGCTCCTTATAACCTATTTATCCTGCTTATTACTTTGCATACTACCTCCCTAATTTCCCATCTTCTACTTCCCTTGCTTCCTACCTTCGTATTCTCCTCTTTCTTTCTCCCTGCCTTTTTTATCCTTTACTTCCCATGCTCTCAACCTTCCACTCCTCCCATTCACTTCCTCCCTGCTTTTTCTGTCCTTTTACTTGCTCNCCCCCCCCGAGAAAAAATGCATTAACGCCAATATGAAAGCTTACACTTCAAGTGTTTGATGACTTAAGCTCTTGAATACTGTATATTTAACTCACATGAAGTGTTTGAAACGACATACTTAAATCTTGGAACAAGAGATTATATGATTAATACCAACCTACTCAAATTAGAATTTTCAAACCCAAGCTGGAAATCTAAGCCTACTCTACAGAAGTCGAGTTACTTAACTTAGAATTTTTAAACCAAATTAAAAACATTTATGTGGTTCTAACGAATTCCCCAGTAAAGTTAAAAGCAAATCGGCATATATCCCTATGTACTTATTCTAACGCACTTATTCTGATGCTCTTATCCGGAATCAATTATTCTAAGTCACTATCCGAACGCACTTATCCGGATGCACTCATTACTCATTATTACGGAGCACAGTAAAGAGAAGGCATCAAAATTACAACATATTACATAATAATTATGATGATATGCAGGCCAACATTGGTCCTAGTTTTACTTGTTATGTAACAATTTTAGCACTGCAGCTAGTTAGAAAGTAACATATTTAATAAAAATAATAAATTTATATACCCGATTTAAAAAGTATTATTTATGTCCCCGATATATAAAGCTCAAATAATATATTTATGTCCCGAGTAAATAAAGAATAAATATCCCGTTGTTTTTATATCCTCCCTGAATCTGTTTAAAAGAAAAACATTTCATAAAATGAAATATACTCTCTCAATATCTCTTATACCCCCCCCCCCTCCCCCCATATTCCCCCTCTTAAATATGTGAACATAACTCTTTTCCTCTCCCTCCCACCTTTCCTGCTGAAACATTTATGATCAGATTTTAGAGAAAATTTACCAAAGATTTTAAAAATAAAGATCAAGTATAAATGCCAATGTTAAGATTGGGTGTAAATGCAAAGATTTTTATGTACTGCAGGAGAGCCACCAAACATGATTTATGTATTACATAAACTACAAGCTTTTTATAACTTTTTATTTAACGATGAAATGTTCTAATTCTTATTAACTATATTTCATTGCGTTTTTTTGTGTATTTCTTTAAAAAGATCAAACACATTCTAATATGATTTAGACTGTACAGCGTACAGTGTACAACGCCATTACAAGGTGTTCCACATGACAATATCTTAAAGATCGTTAGTAACGACTCAGTGTGTACGAAAAAAAGTTACACATTTTTTATAGTGTGGATATAAAATAAAGATATTAAAATATAAAAGCAGGCAAATATACTTTATTTTATTTAAATTTTCATGTTTATATAGACATCCTGTATTCAGCAGAATATTAGGACATTATATGGTTTTTTCATGTAAAATATTCTAGAACTAGACGTCTCAATAGTAGAATCTTACAGGAAGCTATAAAAATAAATGTGATTTCCCCACCCTAAACCAGACAGAAGGGAGAAAGGGGGGGATTTTTGCTTTCCCCACTCCATCTAAATCAGACAAAAAAAGGGGGGGGGGGTAAATCCATGTAGGGGGAAATTCAATTAGTTGCAATTAAACCCCTTTTCCTCAATTAAACTCGGTTTGAAGTAATTTAGTAATTTTGTATTTTTGAGATTTAATTGATTAAAATTACTAGACTAGACTAGACTAGACTAGTGCTACCAACTCCACAGTGCTATATTTTGTTTATAAAAGATGGGGTGTAAAAATGAGAAAACCTGTTCTACAGTGCCTTCATTTTTCTTTTTAAATCATAAATTGATTGTTAAGTAAATCGCAAAGGAATTGAGTCTTTGTCACAAACTCTGATTTTCTAATCCCAATATCTTTGCAATCCAATGTCGCAGACCTTACATTTTTCAACCTTTGAATTCGGTAAGATCAAATAGTTTACCCAGATATTGAGTTTAGAAAATTTGAGTTTGTGGCAAAGACTCAATTCTTTAGTCTCTTTACCAATTACTTAAAGGTACTGTAAGCGTAATTTCAAGTGACCCTCCATGCAAAGATAACAATGCTCGAATCTCAACGGTTCCATGTTTTCCAGCAGTAAAAATGCGCAAGTCCCTTTAGTGGCAAAATCACATTTGAAAATAATCAGTTTTCTAAATTATAAACATTGATATCTAATTCATACTTTATAAGACAACGCTTTAAAGGGTGAATCGGGCATTGCCATCTTTGCATGGAGGCTCGCTTGAAGTTACACTCACAATCCCTTTAATATGAGTGTTGTTTACATCTGTAAAACATCCAAAAAAAGTCTAGTTTTTACGCTGTATAATGAACTAACAAAGGTTTATCACACACAGCCAAAGCTTAGTTAATTTTAGCTAATTTTCAACAGGTTTAAAACCATATTCAGCACGTTTTGAAACAGATTCAGCACGTTTTGAAACAGATTCAGCACGGTTTGAAACAGATTCACCACGGTTGAAACATATTCAGCACGTTTTGAAACAGATTCAGCACGTTTCGAAATAGATTCAGCACGGTTTGAAACAGATTCAGCACGTTTTGAAACAGATCCAGCACGTTTTGGAACAGATTCACCACGGTTGAAACAGATTCAGTACGGTTTGAAACAGATTCAGCACGTTTTGAAATATCTAAATTATTTAGCACGTTATGAATCCTACATAGCATATTTTTAAACATATTCAGCACATTTTTCATAACATATTCAACGCGTTTAAAACATATTGGTCGTTTTGAAAAATTATTGAGCAAATAAAAAAATACCATTTGCAAGCTTTTTAACATATCTTCAGTCTTGATAGAGAAATACATTTTCCTAATTTCGTTAAAAAAAAAAATTATGTATGGAGTTAGGTGTGCTTTCATTATGTATACTGTAATGTACATATGATTTAATAAATGTTCTGTGTCTCCAAATATATTTTGATTTGTGTAAAAAAAATAAAGAAAGATGCGTTTTGATAGTACACTGATAATGTACGTTTAATTCTTGTACTGAGTTCGGTGTGAATATAATGTATACTGTAACGTATATATCTAAATAGGATTTGATAAATGTGCTGTGTCTCCAAATATAGGCTAGGGACTGAGAAGCAGAGAAGCTTGAATAGGGAAGGATTATACCTTTATTCTTTACTCTAGGAGATTTAGAAGATATTACTAGGACGAAATATTAGACACAATAGAGGGAAAAGTCATAGACACTAGACAGGACTTAATAAATGGAAAGACATGGTGTTATGATCTGCATAGATATTGACTCTAGACAGGATTTAAGAAAATTATTGATCAACTAAAGGTTTCTAAGGTACCGTTGTGAATCGGGTAATGCAATCTTCGCATAGAGGGTCAATCGAAACTACGCTTACAGTCCCTTTAAGTGTTAAAATTTAAAGTGATGAATTTAAAAATTCAAATGTTAAAATACAGGAGTATGCATTTCATGGGTTAAATGATTACATCAAAGCACTAGGAAATTCATTTTAAAAATGTAAATAATGAAATCTAACGTGATGGGGGATATTCCTTTGTACACAGCAAAAGATAATGGAGATGGAGGAGGGGG
>NW_019396576.1:109267-114356 GCF_000591075.1 Eurytemora carolleeae | reverse complement strand
CCCCCTCCCCCCTTCCATCCTAGAACTCAACTTCATAATCTTTCAACTATTTTTATTTCGCAAATCTCTTTGATTATAGAACAAAATGATGTAGCATCATGTATGAAATAGATCCTGTAGAAATTTGATATTTTGTAACATAGTTGATAAAAGGATATTGTACTCTGTACTCTGTACATCCTAAATTAGATATTTTGTAACATAGTTGATAAAAGGATATTGTACTCTGTACTCTGTAGTCTGTAGTCTGTACTCTGTACATCCTAAATTATAACAAAACGTAAAGGGATTGTTCACAAATTTAGGATGTATTTGTTCTCTTATGAGCACTTAAGTTTTCATAAGAAAAATAATATATTTTGCTGAAATGCAAAAATAAAGAAAAGAAGGTTTTTACCATTCACTAAATTAAGTGAATGTCTGTAAAGTTTATGCATCTAAAGTGTTCGCCTTTTTAGCTATGACTTATGATATCGTTTTAAAGATTGTATAAATATTTTTGCATCCAATCTGTAATTAAAAGGCTCAAACAAATTATCATTATTATGACAATTTTCAGAGCAGAGTAACTTATAGTTTTTAATTCAATTATGTGCAGTACATTTAATTTATATTTTAATTCTATTATGTGCAGTACATTTAATTTATATTTTAATTCTATCATGTGCAGTACATTTAATTTATATTTTAATTCTATTATGTACAGTACATTTAATTCATTTTTTAATTCAATTATGTGCAGTACATTTAATTCATTTTTTTAATTCTATTATGTGCAGTACATTTAATTTATTTTTTAATTCAATTATGTGCAGTACAAATTTTTTTATTATTTAATTCAATTATGTGCAGTACATTTAATTTATATTTTAATTCAATTATGTGCAGTACATTTAATTTATATTTTAATTCAATTATGTGCAGTACATTTAATTTATATTTTAATTCTATTATGTACAGTACATTTAATTTATTTTTTAATTCTATTATGTGCAGTACATTTAATTTATTTTTTAATTCAATTATGTGCAGTACATTTAAATCATATTTTAATTCAGTTATGCACAGTATATTTAATTTATATTTTAATTCTATTATGTACAGTAAATTTAATTAATTTTTTATTCAATTATATGCAGTACATTTAAATATATTTTAATTTAGTTATGTGCAGTACATCTAATTTATTTTTACTTCAATTATGTGCAGTACAATTAATTTATTTTTTAATTCAATTATGTGCAGTACATTTTTTTAAAACTTAAAATGGCGTTCAATTAAAAACTTGAAAACAAAATGTCACATCTAACTAATTTTTCTTAATATGGGAAGCAGACTCATGAAATCATCAAATACAAAAGGTTGGAAATATATTTTACAATGATTTAGTTTTTTATCAAGGGTGAACTCCATGTCACTGTAAACAAGGCAGAAGTTCAAATATATGCGACATTTCTGGCACGACTTTGTGACCTCGTAGCTCCTTTAGTTTTAATTTTAATCACAAATATTCTTCTCAATAGATCTTGAAGAAGAGAAGTTTTTAGTCTGAACTAATTAGGTCATATTTTTCTTTTTAACGTAATATTAACATACATTTAGCATAGACAATCCTTTACAAGTTTCAATATATATTCAACAACAAAAATATAGAATTTAAAAAGCTTTAGAAGACAGATTTGCTTGTTTGAAAGATAAACAAAATGACAGAAAACTTATTTTCTAATATTAACTCAATATTTTAGGTTCGAGTACAGATATTGGAATATGTCTGACCAGGATTGTTATTCGCCACAGAGCTATAGAAGCACATCTTAGAACCCTCACAAGGTTACTTATTTCAATCAATCAATCACCTGCAGTTAGGGGTTTAACAACAGTTATTCATTTACCTGTTATAAATATAATTTAAAAAACGCATGAGCTAGACCTGAAATGAAAGTTTAGTTTGAGTTTAGTTTGTTTGAGAAAAAGTTTGGTTGTCAGAAATAGGAGTTTTTACATTCGAATTGGCGAGAAAAAAATTTCAATTGAAATTTAATTCTATTTACACCGTGAACATATTTCAATAGTCTGCTTGAATACGGGGTTCCCTTACAGGATGAGACTTCAGAGACGACTATATAGTAATTTAAACTGTCTGGTTCAATATAAATAATTCCCTGCAACTATAAACTCATTTTCTTTCTTTTCCAAATTATTAAACAGCCTAAAAAAGCCTATTTTCAAAACAGACGATCTAATTTAACCTTGGGTCGTCTTTACAGTCTTGTTGTTTGTGGGTAACTCTGTCCTACCCAAGGTACTAATGATACTAATGCAAGGAAAGTTAATTGCGGTCGCGTATACTCTGCGTACATATTGAAACCAGTTCTCTCTGGGCGGAATTTGTAAACAAGAATAGATGCATCAGTGTTCGTTTAGTATCCGAGGAGGTTAAAAGCATTTATATTTGAAAATTTTGAAAATTCACATAGTAGTTTCCTATGGCCAGAATATTTCATAGATTATTTTTGTGAAAATAGATTCAAAAAATGCAAACACCTCTAAAATAACTTTCCTTGCATTAGTTCCTTGGTCCTACCTTTCTTACTCTTGACAGTACTCTCTCCAGAAAACAGTCTACAAGTTCAAAGTTGCAAAATAAGATTTAAATTAAAAGTTTGAAAAAAGTTGTCCCAACAAACAGTGGCAAAAAGGGGGGGAAGGGAGTATGAGAATGGGGGGGGGGTTTAAAAGTTTAAGTATAAGAAATTATGTGATTTCGTTAAAGGGAGTGACCGCCTATGTAAGGTAGTTGAACTGAGTATACAGTGTGGTGGAAAACTTCTTTCGGATTCATTTGAGACATATAACACTTTTTAAAGATCTGTAAATCCTGAGTTTGAGCGCAAATTCGACGTTCAAAATTCCTACTTTTGGGGGTGGATACGTTTTCAGAATTAGTTTTTTTTAAAGTTATTAAATAACGACGACATAAAATGTAAAAAAAAGTTCTACAATGAACTACAGACGTCATGTCATGTATAGGAACATGTTGAGAAAATAAAATTAATCTTATCATCGAAAATAAGTAATCTTTTTAATTATTAGTTTCTATTTTCTCATTATTCTGGTTTCTCATTTTTCACAAAGATTTTCGCACATTTTCTAGAAATATTATTGAAAAGACGACATCCGTGAATAAATTCAAAGAAAATAAGAAATTCAATGTAATAATGAAAAAAGAAATTATTGATTCTAGCATTGATTTTTTGACAAATTTCTTTTGAGAAATATGTTTCTAACCATCTAATTAGATTACTGTATAATTTTACTTTATTTTTCGTTGTCGTTATTCAAAAATAAAAAAAAACTAATTCTGAAAACATATCTTTACTAATTCTCAGTATATTATTATTGCAAATTGTACAGCAAATCTTGGGGAAAAAACAAACTTACACTACATATATAGGCGTTGTGACATTTCATAGATAGGACATTTCATAGATAGGACATTTCATAGATAGGACATTTCATAGATAGGACATTTCATAGATAGGACATTGACATTTCATAATTAGGACATTTCTTAGATAGGACATTTCATAGATAGGACATTTCATAATTAGGACATTTCATAGATAGGACATTTCATAGATAGGACATTTCATAATTAGGACATTTCATAATTTCATAGATAGGACATTTCATAGATAGAACATTTCATAGATAAGACATTTCCTAGATAGAACATTTCATAGAAAGACATTTTATAGACGGACATTTCAAAGATAGGACATTTCATAGAAAGACATTTCATAGATATTTAAAAGTTTTAAGTTTTAAACTACTCAAAATTACTTCCGGCGTTTACCTGCTCGTGAAATGAAAAATTCGAATTAAAAAAAATTGATTTTGAAGTTAAAAAATTTAATTAAATTTTTTTAAAAATATCATTTGTAGAATCTTGTCTATCTATAAAATGTCTTTATCTATGAAATGTCCTAATTATGAAATGTTCTATCTATGAAATGTCTTATCTATGAAATGTCCCATCTATGAAATATATTTATATGAAATGTCACAACTCCCATTTATAGCGTAATATGTAGATTTATTTTGATAAGTAAAATGTTATCCATGAAATATTAAATATGCATAGGTTATTCTGTAAATCAATCATAGGATATATATATCTATGGTATAAACTATTCATTCTAGGGGGGGGGGGGGGAGAAACCACAGATATATATCTCTCACTACATATATAAGATATATTCACGATAATTAGGTTCAAAACCTAATTAAGTCATTGTACAATATACAACATAATTAGTTATACGACACTTCACTTACTCTTCATACTCAAATAATATTATTTAATATTATTCCTCTCTTCAGCCTAAACTTAAAGGGACAGAGCTGAAAACTTTTGTATTGGGAAACCCTTAATCCCGATTGCATGCTAAATCTCTTTATCCAATGTGGACACTTCTGATTTTCTTTATGATCCTCTCTTTTGGATATCCCTACTGGATTCCGACCAATGAGAGACCCATGGATCGCGCGCGAAATTTCAAAATTTGTCTGTTTCTGATTGGCTGTTCGATTTTTACAATCGACGCTCTGATTTAAGATACTTTCCTGGATATTAATGTAAGATTAATAAAAAGAGGAGATCAAGTTTTGCTCTCGATATCCACAATTTTCAAGTCTGTCAACATAATTCTAAGTGAACTTTGAATTTGATAAATTACCGTTCAAACGCTTACCAAGGATTGATTTAAGCAGGGAAGTTCTCGTTTTTCATGTTAAAAAATATATAAATAGTAATTAATATAACTTGGATGTTGGGGAAATGTACTGCAGTTGGGGAAATGTACTCCAAGAGGGGAAATGCACTCCTATATGTAGGAGAAATTTACTGCAGTTGGGGAAATGTATTGTACTTTGGGAAATCAATTAGAAAAATTGCACTTTACCATTCGTGAGTAAAACGTTTCATCATCGTTCCATTATTAACCACTCCTTCCCCCTCCCTGTTACTTCATGCGACCCCAATCAGTTTTCTAAATTATAAACATTGATATCTAATTCATACTTGATC
>NW_019396576.1:92398-109034 GCF_000591075.1 Eurytemora carolleeae | reverse complement strand
AAATATAGATTAGGAAAGAAGGGAATGGGGGGAAAATATAGATTAGGAAAGAAGGGAATGAGGGGAAAATATAGATTTTAAAAGAAGGGAATAGGGGGAAATATAGATTAGAAAAGAAGGGAATGGGGGGAAAATATAGATTAGGAAAGAAGGGAATGGGGGAAAATATATATTAGGAAAGAAGGGAATGAGGGAAAAATAAGTGAGAAATAGAAAGAGCGAGGTATGAAGATGGAAAATAAGGAAAAGCAAGTGTGAATGTAGGGGAAACGAAGAAAAAGGGGAAGGAGGAAAGGTTTTGAAAGTGAAATTTTGATGGAAGGGGAGGAGAAAGTGACGAAAGGAGGGTGTACAGAGGAGGGGGATATGAATAATATATATATATGAGGGGGATAGAGGAAGGATGGAGGGAGTGTGGATGGTGGAAGGATGGATGGTGGAAGGATTGATGGAGGGTGTATGGATGAAGGGTGGATGGAGGGTGGGTGGAGGAATGATGGATGGAGCCGGAGGAGGATAGATGGAGGGTGTAAGGATGTAGGGAGGATGGATGAAGGTTGGATGGTGGAAGGATAGATGGTGTATGAAGGATAGATGGATGGAAGTTGTATGGATGGAGGGTGGATGGAGGAAGGGTGGATGGAGTGTGGATGGAGGAAGGTTGGATAGTGGATGGATAAATGGTGTATGAAGGATAGATGGAGGGAGGTTGTATGGATGGAGTGTGGATGGAGGAAGAATGGATGGAATCGGATGAGGATAGATGGAGGGTGTATGGATGGAGGGAGGATGGATGGTGGAAGGATAGATAAATGGAGGGTGGATGGAGTGTGGATGGAGTGTGGATGGATTAAGAATGGATGGAGCCAGAGGAGGATAGATGGAGGGCGAATGGATGGGACAGAGAGCAGAGTAGGTGGAGAACAATTGAAACTATGTAAGCAATGTTAGGATAGGGAGAAGCAGTGGCTAAATTAAGAGTTAGATCAATATTTTATTATTTTCATATCTCTATTTTTATCCGCATCAATAAAACCTCTTATCGCTTGTACTGTAATTAATACCTTCCTCCCTCCCCCCTTCATCCTAGACGCTACCTTTGTTAATGAAAAATTAAAGAAAAATATTTTCTAGGGCTCTGTCAGATTGCTTCACCTATCCTATACAAAATAAGGTAAGAAAAACTGAAAGGTTAATAGTTATTCTACAGGGTGTCCCTAACTCCAAATTTTCGATTGAATCATTTTTAAAAATTTGCTTGCAGAAAAGACTAGTTTTTTTTTCAAGAATTATGAGTGCAGATTTTGACGTTATGGTTCGGAGATATGACATGGGCCGCTCTGCATAAATGGTCATTTCCACGAAATATATCAAGAACCATCATAGCTTTGTTTACAAATAAGTTTACTACAGTTTTTATAAACAAATCTCAACCTGACCAGCACTGAGTTTGTTTACATTCCTCTCAGTCCGTCAGTGGGCTCCGGCTTTTTCCATTATTCATTAGCATAATGTTTTATCTGTTCATTTTTTAACTTGTAAATACATTTTTCCGGCCCTACACTCTGTAGATTTACTCTCATCAGTTTTAAGGCTTTAGATTTTCTTTATTTCATACCATCTTTATATGGTAACTTGGTCACAGCTAAATTGTAAACTTTTATATTGTTTAATTTAATTTTGCTTTAGACAAATATAAATGATGAATATATATAAGTTTGAAATATCAAACATCAGGTTACAAAGATAAAATAATTAGAATATATGAGTTTGTGGTATAAACTTAATTCCTTATGGAGATTAGAAAAAGGGAAGATTAAAGGACAACAATTAAATGTGTTGAGGTTTTCATTAGTTTATAAACTAACTATTCTCTTCTCTCAGTAGAATCCAAGTCTAGAGTCTAGACTTTCCCCAGATATATCCGGAGAAACCAGAGAATATAATTGGGAGAGGGGGGGGCAGCAGGGAGGGAACGGAGGGGGGTTTAATGATCAAGGGGCGTAAAAAGCTGAACAACATTATCCACAGCAAAACAAAATTAGGGCAAGGAAATAAAAGTGAGATTGATTCTGAAAGTAAGAAATACAGGAATACAACTAAATTCAAGATTTAGTTTTCAATTGAAGTTTTAGAGCATTGGTTTTATTTTAGAATAAATAAATTTAAGGATGGTACTTTTGATTTTATATATGGACGTTTAAAGAGAAATTGAGAAAACACTTGAAATTGCAACTGAATACAGGTGGGGTCCGCCAAGTGAAAGGATGAGGGGGATAACCTTGTTTTCCACTCTTTAACTAAAATGTCATTCTAAATAATTCTCTGTACTCTAAGAGAACACACAAAGCACTCTTGTATGCCGAGTTCATTAGCGCGTGATCCAATTAGAGTTCAGTCATGTGTTTGTTGTCTATTCTGAACAAATAGAAATTGCATGGCGGTTACATCTATCTTTCTATCTATCTCATCATCCAATTAGAGATAAATCCTTAAATCGGCACTATACACTAAACGGAAATATTTACTTCTACTGAAACTATAGTGAAAGGTTTTAATGGTTCCGTTGTAAATCGCATGGACGGTCACTTGAAATTACGCTTGCGCTTACATTAATAAATTAATCAATGAACTGTTTAAGGTTGATGAATGGCGAGGAACAGTAAAACAGATAGATAGAGAGCATACAAGGAAAGATAAAATTAAAAAGTTTAATTTTACAGAAAATCAAACGACGTGTTTGCAGGGTTACCCTCACAGAATGAGACTGTAAAGACGATCTCCAACTCCATCTCCAAATATGACTGTTCCAAGGTTAAATTAAGTCTTCTGTCTAAAATCTAGTCTTTTGTGGCATATTTATTGGTAAGGCAACGAAAGAAACAAGAATCAGACAGAATAAATTGTGTACAGTCGTCTCTACAGTCTCATATATTGCTGGTAACTCTGCACAATCAATCAAAATATGTCCTCAAACTATACAATCTAGAGTCAGAACTTTTATATTGTGAATCTCAGGATTAAGCAATACTCTCAATTCTATTTAGACCTGTAAATGACTAATTTAATTCATTTTCGATATACTGTGTTGATCTGCAAGAATATCTTTAAATAAGTAACCAATCATTTATCTTCAAGTTCGAAAATGCCCAAACTGGATATCAAGATCAAGTGTTTAAGATTAACGATACAAAAGTTCCGACCTCTGGAAGTAAACATTAACTGTTATGTGAATGATGCAGATTGTATTTAAGTTTACAAGTTAATGATGATTAATAATAATTAATTATATCTGCAGAGAGTTCAAAAAGATGAGATCTCTCATAAAGAAGAAATCAGATCAAATTATTAAACTCAGGTACTCAGGTCCTAAGATTTACTCCGTCCTAAAGTTTACTCCGTCCTAAGATTTACTCCGTCCTAAAGTTTACTCCGTCCTAAAGTTTACTCCGTCCTAAGGTTTACTCCGTCCTAAAGTTTACTCCGTCCTAAAGTTTACTCTGCCCTAAAGTTTACTCCGTCCTAAAGTTTACTCCGTCCTAAAGTTTACTCCGCCCTAGAGTTTACTCCGCTCTAAAGTTTACTCCGTCCTAAAGTTTACTCCGCCCTAAAGTTTACTCCGTCCTAAAGTTTACTACGCCCTAAAGTTTACTCCGTCCTAAAGTTTACTCCGTCCTAAAGTTTACTAGTTTACTACTCCCTAAAGTTTTCTCCGTCCTAAAGTTTTCTCCGTTCTAAAGTTTACTACGCCCTAAAGTTTACTCCGCCTTAAAGTTTACTCCGTCCTAAAGTTTACTCCGCCATAAAGTTTACTCCGCCCTAAAGTTTACTCTGTCCTAAAGTTTACTACGCCCTAAAGTTTACTCCGCCCTAAAGTTTTATCCGTCCTAAAGTTTACTCCGCCCTAAAGTTTACTCCGTCCTAAAGTTTACTCCGTCCTAAAGCTTACTCCGTCCTAAAGTTTACTCCGTTCTAAAGTTCACTCTGTTCATGATATACTCTGTTCTCAAGTTTTATGTCTGCTGTTACTCCCCTTTGTTATTCTACTGCTATCATAAAATTATGTGTTTCAAATATCGCATTTCCTGGTTTGTGAGTAAAATAAAGTAGTACAGGGAAAAATAAGACACGAAAGAGAGAATACAAAAGAGAATAAATTAAAGAAGGACGAATGAGCAACTAAAATAATGGATGATAATAAAAAATTAGAATATAAAAATAAGTGAACGATGAATGATTGAAGAAAAGGACAAAAAATATTTTGTAATATTTATCAAATTTTATGTACAACTGTTCAGGAAGAAGAATAATGTAGAGAAAGGATGTATGAATGTATAAATGTTCATGAAGAAAGGAAGAAAGGAAAATAATGTAGAGAAAGAATGTATGAATGTATAAATGTTCAGGAGGAAAGGATGAAAGAAGAATAATGTAGAGAAAGGATGTATGAATGTATGAATGTTCAAGAAGAAAGGAATAAAGGAGAATAATGTAGAGAAAGGATGTATGAATGTATGAATGTCAGTAAGAAAGGAATAAAGGAGAATAATGTAGAGAAAGGATGTATGAATGTATAAATGTTCAGGAAGAAAGGAAGAAAGGAGAATAATGTAGAGAAAGGATGTATGAATGTATAAATGTCAGTAAGAAAGGAATAAAGGAGAATAATGTAGAGAAAGGATGTATGAATTTATGAATATTCAGGAAGAAAGGCAGAAAGGAGAATAATGTAGAGAGCAGTAGAACCTGTGATGTCCAAGTCCAAGAATTAAACTCACTCATCAAAACTGCAGAGGATAAAGAGAAACAGGAAAACCAGATTTAAATATTTTTTTAGAATCTAATATTTGAAACTAAGACTATTTGATCTAACATCATAAACATAAGAAAAAGTCTACGAAAACATTTTGCGAAGGTATACGCTTTAAACTTTTTTTGTATATGGAGAGTAATCATTTTCTGAAAAAAGATCAAACCCCGTTTGACGACTGAGCAACTAATTATTTATTTTTCTTCATAAAGTTTTTTCCCGTGGGGGGGGGGGGGTTGTCTTAATTTTTTTTCTTTCCAGTTGGATCAGCACCTGATTGAAAAATTAAATCCCATGAAAACCATTGATAGCTCAACGGGGGAGGGGGTGATGGGGGAGGGATTAGCCCCCATAGCCCCCCTGTATGTACACCTGTTGTTCCATCTTGAAACTATTATTATGGCTTCCTAAAAAGTCTTTTAGACTTTTTGATTTTGTATCTTTTTTAAAGGTAAGAATAGTCCTACTTCTGTTGTACATAAATGAATATAATCACAATGAAAGATGAATTGTCTTCTGTCATAACAATAATAATTTTTTCTGACATAAACATTTTTTATTACTATTACCAAACAATATCTTTTTGCTTCTTAAAGGATCTAGAACTGCTTATTGTAGTCTGTAAGCCGGATTAGTTTTCTTTAAAAATATTAATATTTAGCATTTATTTATTACGTTTCATAACAGAACTTACATTCATTAAAATATCAATAAAACAAGTATGTTTTTGTTTCTTGGTTGGGTGATTAACTTTAGCCCAGGAAAATTTACCCAAAATTTTTTTTTTAAATGTTAATTCTTAAATCCGCCAACAATGAAAACAGAAAATTTCGCAAAATTTTATTGTTTCAAGTAAACGTTATAAATTCCAGATATATTCGCAACAGAAAGCTTATTATTAGAGGTGCGTTAAGCGCCTTGATAGTCGAGTAGTTTCAGATGCCTGCATAGAAACTTATTCTGGGACATTTATTTGAAAATAAATTTAGTTTTAGAATTTACTGAAATATTTTTGCATAAAATCTGAATGCGAATTAAATTCTAACTGGAGCCGGCCTACTCCGCAGAATAGGAAAAAGAAAAATGCCAAAAATTGCATTGTTTTACCAGCACACAATTTGCATTTTATTTAAATTCTCCGCAAAAATGTTGGATTTATTTAAATTTTTAAAAGTAGCCATGGAAACTATATTTTTTGTACAGAATATAGTATTGATATTTTTTGAGCTTAACAAAAATAGGCCATGTAGTTTTCAACACGTTTTCTTAAAAATTAGGCTAGAGATCAGAACTTTTGTTTGGATATTGTCAATCTTTAACGCTTCATCTCGATATCCAATGCGAGAACTTTTGAATTTGAGAACCAATGTTTGATTCCTCTACTAAAGGTATTCTTGCAGGGCATGAGCACCACGGGATATCAAAGAAGAATTAAATTTATTCGCAAATATGCCTGGAGATTAATGTTGATCCAGAGATTCACAAAGTTTGACTTGAAGAGTTTAAAAATTTAAAAAGCAGTCGACATTATATAAGTTTTGTAAAAAGTTTATATAGATAACTGCTTGATCCTGAGTTAACAACACACAAGTTTTGACCTTAGTGCATCTCTCCAAATATTATTCAATGCTTTCATTGGTTGGCGTAATTTAAAAATCTGTCTGATTCCATCTAACCGTGAATTTTTAATCTCATCTCATCAGTACAGTACAGTACAGTGCAGTAGTACGTTCTTATCTCAACTCAAGAAATAATTTAACCTCAATTTTATGGTTTCCCTCCTATCTACCTTTGTAGAATATTTGTTTGGATAAGTTTGCAAAGTTTTAAAATTAAAATAAATCATGAATTTGTTCCGAGGGTTCAAGGATTCAGGACATATTCAATGCAAAGTTTCATATCAGTTTCTTAATCAGGGTATAGAGTAAAGCACAGGGGGTTCTTTAATCAGGGTATAGAGCATAGCACGGGGGGTTCTTGAATAAGGGTATATAGTATAGCACAGGGGGTTCTTTAATCAAGGTATAGAGTATAGCACAGGGGGTTCTTTAATCAGGGTATAGACTATACCACAGGGGGTTCTTTAATCAGGGTATAGAGTATAGCACAGGGGGTTCTTTAATCAGGGTATAGAGTATAGCACAGGGGGTTCTTTAATCAGGGTATAGAGTATAGCACAGGGGGTTCTTTAATCAGGGTATAGAGTATAGCACAGGGGGTTCTTTAATCAGGGTATAGAGTATAGCACAGGGGGTTCTTTAATCAGGGTATAGAGTATAGCATAGGGGGTTCTTTAATCAGGGTATAGAGTATAGCACAGGGGGTTCTTTAATCAAGGTATAGAGTATACTACAGGGGGTTCTTTAATCATGGTGTAGAGTATACCACAGGGGGTTCTTTGATCAGGGTATAGAGTATAGCACAGGGGGTTTTTTATGAACAGAAACTGCGATAATTATAATTTGCAATTAAAAAAAAAAAAAACATTTTTTTCAAATCTGGTTTGGTTTGGTAAGGTTGTTAAAAGAATGGCTGCCCAAGAAAGAACGCATTATACAGCTTTAGCAGCTTCCTTCAAACCAATCATAGGTATACATTAGCAGCTATCATTAAACCTATCAATTGTATACTTTAGAAGCTTTCCTCAAACCAATCATAGGTATACTTTAGAGAGTTAAATTATCATAGAATAAATTAGTCATTTGGGTGGTAAAAGCCTCTGCCCCCCTTTCCCAATCCAATATCACCGATATCTCCAAAGACTTTCACTCTTAGGACCATCGTTGCTTTTTTCTATTTCTTACTTTCTAACTTATTTTTTCTATTTCTTACTTCCTAACTTATTTTTTCTATTTCTTACTTCCTAACTTTTTTTTTCTATTTCTTACTTGCTAACTTATTTTTTCTATTTCTTACTTGCTAACTTATTTTCTCTATTTCTTGCGTCCTCGAAGTAAAATTTGTAAATTTTGTAAATTTAATCAAGAGTTTAGTTTATCCACTCATAAATCGTAGGCTTAAAATGTTTATTCTCTAATATTTTGAGTTGTGACGTTGTAAAGCTCTAGAGTACAGTATAACATATACCGACCCCTTCTTGTAGCCCCTGTAATGAAGAATTTAAAGGTGCAAAGCATTTCTTAGTTCATTTATAACAATCTTGAGATAACAAACCTAATGTTTCAGGAGAAGAATATGAAATGTTATTGGAGATTGAACAGTTGACAGAAGTTATGGACAAACTAACACGGATAATATCAGATCCAAGGTTTTTAAAGGGATTCTTCACTAATTATAAAATATATACTCTTTAAAGGGATTCTTCACTAATTTAAAAATATAAACTATTATAAAGGGATTCTTCACTGATATTAATTTATATAATATTTAAAGGGATTCTTCACTATTTTTAAAATATATGCTCTTTAAAGGGATTCTTCACTAATTTAAAAATATAAACTATTATAAAAGGATTCTTCACTGATATTAATTTATATAATATTTAAAGGGATTCTTCACTATTTTTAAAATGTAAACTATTTTATGGGATTCTTCAGTAATTTAAAAATATAAACTATTTAAAGGGATTCTTCACTAATCTTAATATATAAACTATTTAAAAGGATTCTTCACTAATCTTAAAAAACATACTATTTAAAGGGATTCTTCACTAATTCTAATCTATATGCTATTAAAAGGGATTCTTCACTGATATTAATATATAAACTATTTAAAGGGATTCTTCACTAGTTTAAAAATATATACTATTTAAAGGGATTATTCACTAATTTTAAAATATATACTATTTAAAGGGATTCTTCACTAATCTTAAGAAACATACTATTTAAAGGGATTCTTCACGGATTTTAATCTATATGCTATTAAAAGGGATTCTTCACTGATATTAATATATAAACTATTTAAAGGGATTCTTCACTAATTTAAAAATATATACTATTTAAAGGGATTCTTCACTAATTTTAAAATATATACTATTTAAAGGGATTCTTCACTAATTTTAATCTAAATGCTATTTAAAGGGATTCTTCACTGATATTAACCTAAAAACTATTTAAAGGGATTCTTCAATAATTTTAAAATACACACTATTTAAAGGGATTCTTCACTAATCTTTAAAATATATAATATTTAAAGGGATTCTTAGCTAATTTAAAATAATAAACTATTTAAAGGAATTCTTCACAAATTAAAAAATATATACTATTTAAAGGGATTCTTCACTAATTTTAATATATATACTCTTTAAAGGGATTCTTCACTAATCTTTAAAATATAAACTATTTAAAGGGATTCTTCATTAATCTTAAATATATAAACTATTTAAAGGGATTCTTCACTAATCTTTAAAATATATACTAATTAAAGGGATTCATCAATAATTTTAATCTATATGCTATTAAAAAGGATTCTTCACTGACATTGATATATAAACTATTTAAAGGGATTCTTCACTAATTTAAAAATGTATAATATTTAAAGGGATTCTTAACTAATTTAAGATAATAAACTATTTAAAGGGATTCTCACTAATTTTAATATATATACTATTTACAGGGATTCTTCACTAATTTTAAAGTATAAACTATTTAATGGGATTCTTCACTAATTTTGAAATCAATAATATTTAAAGGGATTCTTCACTAAACATTGGAACGATCCCTGTAAAGCGACTATCAGCGTAGATTTAAGTGACCCTCCATGTGAAGATGGCAATATCCGATTTACAAAGTTAATCTTGAAATCTTAATCTGATCAAAAATGTGGAAGATATTGTCGTTTTCTTGATTCGAACGGTGTTTATTTCTGTGATTCTGTGAATTTCTCCACTTATTCTTGTAAGGGAAAAATGCGCAAGTAACTTTCACAGAGTAATCGCAAATTAATATAAACAGACCTTCACCCTATCAATATCACTTTTAAACTTCATAATTGTGAACAAATTTTGAACTTTTTTTTTTGATGCACATGGTAGGGTGGAGAATGGTCAAACGGCGGGTAGGTGTTTCAAAAAAATCAGAAATGTGTCACATGTCAGTATTTGTCAAAAGTAAAAATATTTATTTTTAAATATTTTTCGATGTACTTTTTAACTAACAATTAAAGATAGAGGTCTAACATTTTTTTAATGAGCAGGGCTTGAAAAATTGGACTATAGGGTTATGTATCACTCTCCCCAAAAAATCATAGGGGGTGTGGGGTGGAACCCCCTCCCCCCTCCATTTTAGAAACAAAAAAGCCCAATCGGGATTATGAAACAAAAGGTATACCATTTACAGACAAAGCTTTTAAGGGTACCATCATTGTAGATTGGGCATTGACATCTTTTCATGGAGACTCACTTGAAATTAAACTTACAATCTCATTAATAAAAGTTAAGTTTAAAGGGACTGTTCACCGTATTTTAAATGTCTGTTAATTATAATGATATGAAATGAAATTTTGATTCCCTTGGTTTTAATCACAAAGTTCTAGGTCTCGACTTATAAGATTTAACTAAATATATTTTTTTTTTGACATTTATTTTGAAGTTTTTTACTTTTTTTTTACCCAATTATTTAGAGAATAAACAATTTTCCTTTTGATGATTAAACAGTATTTTACTTCCTTTAATATAGCTGAATGGTCATGTGTATAAAAGAAACATTCTTTTTCAGTTATCCTAATATTTTCATATAGTATCTTTATCATTTTTACCAGGAACAGAGACGACTGTACGGATTTTATTGATTTCTTTTTCTTTTTTAGTTATCCTAATATTTTCATATATTATCTTTATCATTTTTACCAGAAACAGAGACGACTGTACGGATTTTATTGATTTCTTTTTCTTTCATCCCTGCTTTCCTATATTTGAAAACAATTTCATTTTTTCTTAACTAAGTCATCATAGTAAACTATTCAAACGACTAGCAAGGAAATGAGTTATCCCTTTATCTTTGCAACCTGATGATGTAAACTTTTGTTATATCAAACTTAGACCATTTGATCTACCAGATATCGTAGTTTGAAATTTCAAAAATATATGCGAGCGATATCGGGTCGCAAAGATGTTAGGATTAAAAAATTAGAGTTTGTGATAAAAACTCAATTCATTTAACATTCAGACTGTCATATTTTGAGATTTTTTAGTCGTCTTTAAGTTTCATCCTTTGTGGGTAACCCTGTATGTTTTTGGGGTTTTCATAACCTTTAATATGTTTCTCATTGTGTAAATTAAAGCAAAATTTGATATTTGACTCTATTCGCGCAAATCTTGGAAATATAAATTTTATTCCAAGTTTTACATTTATTAAAGCTGTTTATTGTTTATGTTTAAAGAGTAAACTGAAATAAAATTTTGTTAACAGAGAAATATTTAAAAATTTAGATAAGTTCTTATTTGGTATAATAAAATATTAGTAAAAATTGTGGAGGGGGGGGGGGCAGGGTTCTCATGCGGACTTGCGGTGAAGTGAATGGTAAATAGTAAATTACTGTTAATTCTGAAATCAAGCAATTCTGCCAAAATAATAATGTGCGCAATATTGTATTTTTATGAAAAACTTTTCGTTTTAGATTTAGAAAAATTTGAATTTAAAATTTGTAAATGTAAAAACAAAATATATTTTCTTTCCTAGAAGAGTTGTGGAGACATCTGAAAATGTTGTTTCTTTGCTCGACTCAGCCAAGGTAAATCTTTTAATCTTAAATCTTAGAAAATTGATACAAACTTGATCTTTATTTTGATCTTGATCTTGATCTTGATCTTGATCTTGATCTTAATCTTGATCTTGATCTTGACCCTGATCTTGATCTTGATCTTGATCTTGATCTTGATCCTAATCTTTACTGAATCTTAATCCTAAACTTGAACTTAATAGTGGACTTATTCTTCATACTGAACTTAATCATAATCCTGCACTAAATTTTAATTTTAATCCTGTACATAATCTAAACCTTAATCTAGGAACGGTTTTGCTACGCGACTCCTCCGTCCTCCCCTGCTGGTTCTACAATGGGTTCTAGGAGAGGTTCTCTACGATCCCTGACATCAACCTCGTCCTCAAGAACCTCGTCAACCTCGAGGTTATCCTACCACGAGTCCTCGACCTCTACCCCGATCTCGGCGGCAGCCTCTAATCCTGATTCTAGATCTAGAAATGATTCCTATTCATCAGATACAGAGGTTAGAAAAAATATATTTTTAGTCTGAGGTCAAACTTTTGTGGGAAATTATCCCGGGATTTACAACTAAAGTTTTAACCTCTAGATACGTTTCAATACAGAAGCATGCAAGGAACTGTGAGCAGGGGCGTATTCAGGAATTTGTCCAGGGGGGGGCTTAATTTTTTTCTTTCCAGGGGGGGCTCAGCACCCGTTGGGGCCTGAAAACCCTTGAAATTGATAGATTTCACTGAACATGGGGCGGGGGGTGCTTAGCCCTGAATACGCCTCTGACTGTGAATAAAATGTCGTGCAATTATCATTATTAAGTTTTTCATTTAATGTTTTAATTGTTTCTTTTTTTCTTAATTATTTGTTGTTCAGATTTATATAGTTCAGAGTCATTAACGTAATCTTAAAGGATTTGTCGAAAAATGATGTCACAGAAATCGACTTACTGTGATATGGTGACTGTAACCTTATAATTCCTTTATTTATAGAATTAAATTCTATCTTCATGAAGTTTTTAAAAACTATTGAAATTTTTCTTTTTTCTAACTAATAAATGTTTTTAAAAGTTAAGCCAAATTAGCCTTTGACGTCAAACCGAGTTTATTTTTTACATTACTTTGTAAAGAGAAGAATATTAGATAAAATTAGGTAAAAATGCATAAAATATAATTAGTGTCTCTTCATCTCTTTGATAAGTTTTTTGTGACTTTCAAAAAATATAAAATGTTCAGATTTTTTTAACACTAAATTTATATTTTTTAAATTTACACTGCCCGGGTTCTGTATTTTATATGTACACCGAACAATGTACAGATTCTATATTATATATGTACAATGTACATTGTACACTGTACAGGTTCTATATTGTTTATGTACACTGTACATTGTACAAGCTATTATCATGTACATAGTACACCTTGCAGGTACTAAGTAAGCCTCCAAGCTGGGATTCTCTCACCTCAGCCCGAAGCCAAGATTCAGGAAAAACAACATTTGTACATTATCGTTCTTCATTTTAATTTTTACCTTTATTTACAAAAAAACTTTTTAGGAACAAGTATTTTAACATGTTCTGAATTCTGATCTTAATTCATTTAGGGTTATATATTTTTCTTTACACCAGTATTTAACAGACTAAAGCCATGTAATCAACAACTACAGTGAGAACCAGAATTCTGTTAGATCCAATAATCTAAGTTTGAAATTTCAAAGGTTTATATTTTCAGGCTGCAAAGATATCAGGATTTATAAATTTGAGTTAGTGGCAAAGACTCAATTATTTTAAAAAGTTCGTTCAGTGGACATCGAATTAAATCGCGCTGAGGCTAAGCGCCTTTTCATACAAAAATGTAGCTTTCTGTTTTCGCAAATTTTTAACGTATTCCGCCGTAATATTAAATATATAGACTTCTACTTGTAAGTGTGTCTTTATTTTTCCTTTTTTAAATCTAGTATCTTTACAGACTGTGGTAATATAATATATGGATATTGTCTTACCAACACCTGAGCCAAATGCATTCACCAATTACATTATTTACATGATCCAATTACAGTAATTACAGAACCCGACAATATTATTGGAGACAAGAGTAAACTATATTTCAAGTAATGATGTTTTTTGTCGGAATAAAATGGACCTGTAGTCGCTGCAAAAACTATAGATATGAAATTTACATCAATTAGTTCTGTAAAATGAGAAAATAATTGACTGCTTTTAATTTTAAGAATATATCTAAAGCACCAAAACTCTAAATTGAATAAATTATGAATAGATGTAAATACTTTAAATTCAACAAATTAGGGAAAAAATGGACCAGTAGTGGCCGCAAAGGAAATGAGTTTTTGCCACAAACTCTAATTTTTGTATCCCGTTATCTTTGCAACCCGATGTCGTAGACCTTAGATATTACAAACTTTTATTTCTGTTAGATCAAATAGTCTAAGTTTGAAATATCAAATGTTTACATTTTCAGGTTGCAAAAATATAAGGATTAGTAAATTTGAGTTTGTGACAAAAACTTAGTTTCTTTTCTCGAAAACTAGTCAAGAAATTTAAATCAAAGCGAGAGTTTACACAAAACAGTAAATTCTCTTGCGCAACAGTTTCGTGTTTTTGCACGAAATGACTTTTTTTTACGAAATTTCGCATTAGATTCAGTAAAAAGTAATTCTTTCATATCTGCTGCAGTATTTATTCGTTCATGAACAATATAATCACATTATTATCATATTCATAGTTTAGACACTGTTAAAATTTTGGTTACTTTCGTCAATAAAATTTGTTATGTAAATATGTTTTAAGAAAACGCTAAAAAGTTGCCACTGTTATAGGTGTGTCTCATGCAGTCCTACTGAATATAAAATTATGCTTGTTTGTTACCAACCTCCGTCGGCTGGACCAAATTGTCTAAAAGGAATTGAGTCTTTACCACAAACTTAGATTTTATAATCCCTTTATCTTTGCAGCCTGATGATGTAAACTTTCGACATTTCAAACTTAGACTTTTTGATATAACAGAATTTATAGTTTAAAATATCAAAGGTTTCCGACGTCGGGTTTAAAAGATATAGGCAACAACTCATTTCCTTTATTTCCAAGAAACTCTGAGCGATTAAGTCAGATGCATTTCCAAAAATTGTTTCTCGAAATTTAACGAAATAGGTCGAGATTACGAAATACTAAGAGACACCGAAATACGCGAAAACAAAGATTTTCTTCAAAATTTTGGCGGAATAGCTTTTTGCGCATCAATGCGAAATTATATCTAAATTTCGTGCAATTTTTACTCGAAACGTTCTTTATTTTCGTGCAAAAAAAAAATTCGATTGGAAACTCTAATCAATGCCATTAAACAATTAGTTCAGTAAAATAAAAACTCAAAAATATTTTTAACAAAAAATAATGAATAAAAGTAATACTTTAAATGCAACAAATTACATCTTTTATAATACATAATGATATATGATAATATGTTTAATAATATAATAACATAAAATTATATTCATGATATATAATGATAAATAATAATCTCTAATAATATAATAATATTTAAAAATAAAAATGTTGAATATACCTCCAGGTTTCCCCTCCAGTACCTTCTCCTCCTCCTTCACCCCTCTAGTCATTAACGAGGTCAGTTCTTTAACATATTTTTTTAATACAGAATCAAAAAATCTGAAATCAAATAAAAAAACTGCCGATTTGACTTTATCAACAAAAAACAGCAAAACACAAAAAATGGATTTTTTTTTTACAAAAATATGTGAATACGATACAACACAACACATGCTTCTAAACACATTGTTTATTTTTCTCTGATGTTTTTCACGGTTAGTAAACAAACATTTTGGATCAAAAAATCAAAATATCTATTCGATATTAAGAAGCATTTTTAATTTTATCAATATGAGAGATGAGGGAGGGGGGGTGTGGCTTACGTGTACGCCCCATCTTGACATTTTTTAGGATTTTATTTGCATCAAAACTTCCACCTAAAGGGACTGTTATTGTTATTTGAAGTGGCCTTCCCTTTGAAGAGGGGCAGGTCCAATCCTTCCCTTTGTAGAGGGGAAGGTCCAACCTTTCCTTTTGAAGAGGGGTAGGTTCAATCCTTCCCTTTGTAGAGGGGCAGGTCCAATCCTTCCCTTTGAAGAGGTTCAGGTCCAATCCTTCCCTTTGTAGAGGGGCAGGTCCAATCCTTCCCTTAGTAGAGGGGAAGGTCCAATCCATCCCTTTGAAGAGGTTCAGGTCCAATCCTTCCCTTTGTAGAGGGGCAGGTCCAATCCTTCCCTTTGTAGAGGGGTAGGTCCAATCCTTCCCTTTAAAGGGGGGTAGGTCCAATCCTTCCCTTTGAAGAGATTCAGGTCCAATCCTTCCCTTTGTAGAGGGGCAGGTCCAATCCTTCCCTTTGTAGAAGGGCAGGTCCAATCCTTCCCTTTGAACAGGTTCAGGTCCAATCCTTCCCTTTGAAGAGGGGTAGGTCCAATCCTTCCCTTTGAAGAGGGGTAGGTCCAATCCTTCCCTTTGAAGAGGGGAAGGTCCAATCCTCCCCTTTGAAGAGGGGGAGGTCCAATCCTTCCCTTTGAAGAGCGGGAGGTCCAATCCTTCCCTTTGAAGAGGGGAAGGTCCAATCCTTCCCTTTGAAGAGGGGGAGGTCCAATCCTTCCCTTTGAAGAGGGGGAGGTCCAATCCTTCCCTTTGAAGAGCGGGAGGTCCAATACTTCCCTTTGAGGTCCAATCCTTCCCTTTGAAGAGGGGGAGGTCCAATCCTTCCCTTTGAAGAGGGGAAGGTCCAATCCTTCCATTTGAAGAGGGGGAGGTCCAATCCTTCCCTTTGAAGAGGGGCAGGTCCAATTCATAACCCTACCCTTTAACCTTATCTCATCAATTATGTAGAATAAAACGTCGTTTTTATGTCAGTCTCCGTTGTTTCTGAAGCAAGGAATGCGCAGGCAATTTTTGTAGAGAATCCACGTTCACAAATGAAAATAAGGTTTTCAAAAGAAAAAGAAAAACGGAATCGTACTAGACACTCCATCAATGTATGGTAAATTAATATTACGTTCTTGTCCTTTTAACCTTAGTTCAAACTCTCCAAATCCTCGTTTTCCCTTTGAAAACTTTAAAAAATGTATATTCCCCCCCCCCCC